>NW_027526295.1:281431954-281664454 GCF_048455015.1 Haemaphysalis longicornis | reverse complement strand
GCTTTCCCCATCTGGGACGGTTCCGAACACGCTGACAAGAGCAAGGACAGGCGAGGAACGCCTGTCCTCACGCATATATTCGCGCACTCCGGCGCGAATACATGCGTGTTTCCCTGTGTTCAGGTCGATGGTTTGGTAGGCGCTAAAAGGTGGTCCGCTAACGGAGTTTTCTGCCCCTTTAATGGCCGGAGAAAACTTTCTGCTTTATTTTTCCCAATTTAAACCCTGCGACGCACTCTCAGCGCATCTGAGGAAATATTTCCTCTTTCTTTCTGGCGTTCCTTGGCGCGTCCCCTCCAGGGAGGCGGCCGTCGTAGGGTGGCGGCGACGTCGACAGGATATCCAGGGCCGACTTCATTCGGAGATCTGGGCGTTCGCTTGACACGTACAAGACCGGCAGCCAGATTTCATTACGCGTGCGCCCGCTACGCCCGAGTCAGCGCAATCAACACGTTGGCTTTCGCGGATCTTCCTTTCATTTCGAACCATGGCGTGCCTCCCTCGCTGCGGAATTCCGCTCTTTCGTTTGTTGTCATCGCCATTGGAGGCGGCTTCGCAATTCTGTTCCGCTCGTCAAGCCAGCGACATCACCAGCGAGGCACTGCGCTTGCGTAATTCCCCTTGTACTTCCATCGCCCACAGCCGACAGTGCGGGGGCCAGTGGCAAAATGGAGCGCCCGAGCCGCCATTTTGGGTTGCCGTTTGTTTTTTAGCCGTTCGGTTCTGCTTGCCTGCACCCCCTCCATGGGTCTTGCGCAATATCTGTCGCGTCTCGACACCGATGCGCCGGCGATGCGGTCAATGAGGCTCTGAAATGCCTCGCGAAACGGAATAAAAAAAAGAGCAGCATGGTTGCCCTTCGGAGCGTCTGTGAGCCAAATGACGCTTCCCGCTTGATTGGGTATTGCGCCGTCTTTGGGCCTCGTGAAGAGCCATTGCCGCCTTCACGGCTGACTTCATTCTACAAACCCTTGGTATCTTCTCGTAACGCAACCGGTATCGAAATAGCGAGTAGAACGATTCCGCGAGAATGCGCCGTAACGGTGCTGGACGCATTTCTTTGGGAGAGTACTCACTTATTGATTTATTCGGGATACCCCTTAACGCCCTCAGACAGGAGGATATTACGTGGGGTGGAAGAGCAGGAGCACACAGAGATACAAAAAATGATTGCTGCAGGTGAAACAAATGCACGGACTGAAAGATTATGCACTTAAAAAACGGGTCAAGCAAAATGAAAAGGATAACGATATACATGTATCAATAATATGAAAGGAAATACTAAAAAGTACAAAAGACGCAAGTACACAGAAAGGAAGTTGTATTGAAAAACCCATGAAAAACACGCATGCAGTTATTCTAGAACAAATCAGGGTCATAAGAAAACACGTGTGAATAAAACAGTAAAACAATCACCGCAGAAAACGAGAACCGAAACCATAAAAGGATATGCACGCTATAAAGAAAATCAGTAATTTTTGTACCATTTGTCATGTATCAAGCCAATTTTTGTAAGGAAAATAACACGAAATGTTTGCGCACTTCCCTTCATGCTTAGTAATAGCTTCCGAATTAATTTATGCCGGTGGCAGTTGCCATGTTCCATCGTAAGTGTGCGTTATGGACGATCTAGCATAGGGTATAGTGTAGTGCACAAGAATAATTCAAAATTAAATGATCACGGCGCAAAAAGGTGGCTTGGGATGAACTAAAGAAGCCCTCGTAAAGTGATGTGCGATGGTAGCGCCTGGGAAATATAATGATAGCGGGGCCGATTTGGCGCCGATATATTAAGACGCATTTCGGAACGATTCTGCAATTTCGGAACGATTCCGCAATATCGCGTGACTTGATAGCGTTAATGCGTTATTCTCTGTGTAACATGTGCAATGCACTGGGGCTAGTTTTTCAGGCATAGCTTTTTTGTTTGATTTGTTTCAATTTACGTTTCTGGTGTGCTAGGTTACTCGCGCTGTTGTGCTGCATACTTTTATTTTCTGGGACATGGACAGATCTGACGATAGCTCAAAAGTCGGGCATCGTGGGGCCCATTTAGTTTCGCTCTCCTTTGTCGACAGGGCCCGGGGACCACCCGACAATGTTGCCACTTGTTCAGTCGGACCTGGTAAAGTAATGTGCGTTGCCATTGATACTTCGCGAGCCACCGCCCTGCTTGTACCGGGATGGTCCCGCCATAAGCACTGGACACCATTTACGAACCATTCCTAGGACTAGACAGCTTTATGAATCTCTTCCCAGGTGTGTTTTGCTTGAAGTTGGCCGCTAAAGCAATAAAGGAACCATAAAGGCAAAATACAAGTTTGATTCGCTCGCAAGACCGGCAGGTCACAATAGCAACCACGATAATTTTAGGGCAAACTTCAAACAGTTAAGCTGTTTGAAGTTTGAAGTTAGGCAAACTTCAAACAGTTAGGCTGTTTGAAGTTCGAAGTTGGAGCAAACTTCAAACAATTACTGTGTTTGATAAAAACAAATGAAGTAATGTCGGCTCACCAGTCACTTCCTCGCTCTGCCCGTACGACGTACGGTCATAGACAAATGAAATGCGGACACGAAAATATGAACCAGAACGCGCAAAATTAAAAACACTGTCCGTGGAGGTATAATAATGGCGCGCTATTGGCCTATTTGGGAAGTCACATTTCCCAACTTTGTGTAACTAAGCCGCGCGTCACTTTGACTTTCATGGAAAGAAATCGCGTGATTTTTATGTTCTGGTTCCTATTTTCGTGTTCGCGTTTCAATTGTCGATGACTGTACGTGAGAATGACGACAGCCGACAAAATATCATCTGCAGCTTTCCCGCTCATGGCAGTCCTTTCAACAGTGATTACTCTGCAATTTTTAGCGAAATGAGAGATTCTTTTGCACAGCTAATATTTGGGGTGAATACTTGCTTTGTGCACAGTTTCAAGTCGTGCACGTTGCTCGAGACTGGGTTCCTGAACCATGGGAACTATCCCATAGAAATGCATAGGGAGTTAGATTTGACAGCTAATTACACAAAAAAATATTCAGAAACTTGAAATGTTCTTTTAGCGTTAAAATCTTCACGTTGACGTCTAGCTTTATGCCAAATATCATTTTCCTAAAGCGGTTTTTCTAGGTTGCCGAGAGGTTGTAATTTTGAGCGAGAAAGCTGGGTATGAACGCTCATACGCTTGCTTGATCGCAGCGATTCCTCGGGATCCCTTTGATTTCACCGCTTGAACGCTAGCTCAAAGTTCACTCTGTTTGATCACTCTGTTTGATCATTGATCACTCTGTTTTTGGTATGCCCCTGATTAATCAAACGGAGGGTGCTTTGAATTCACGAGGAACAGACACACACACACAAAAAGAAGCGGATAGTACGGAGAAGCGTGGTACCTGTTTGTCCGTTTCATTTTTGTCCGTTTGTCCCTCGATAATTTAATGCGTTGTCTGCTTGAACATATACTAACTACACCAACTACCAACACTATACGAAAAACTTATACCAACTTGTCCAACACCAAGCCTTACTGAAGTAAATTCCCATTGATGTCACTGCGAATGTCTAGCACGCAATTTTATAATTTATCAATATTTGTGATATTTGGGGAGGGGCGGGTGAGAATGCATTTGAGGGCCACAGTGGACTTGAGCGAGTTATCAAAGGCAATGTTTCCTAAATTAAACAAGGATGTATGCTTTTCTCATGAACACATGAAGTACGTAGTGAGGTACTGAGAAGAAATTCTCCAAGAAGGCAAAGATGGTAAAGAAATTCCACTCGTTCCTGGTACCAACAATACATATTCTCATTAGATTCTTAGAAATAAGATGGTTATTTACTCAAACACGCACTGCTGCTGATATACCGTTCGTCTTTCAACCATGTCGTGTCATGCTCGACTCACTATATATAGCAGCTTTAGAGGCGGTAATGAATGAATGAATGAATGAATGAATGAATGAATGAATGAATGAATGAATGAATGAATGAATGAATGAATGAATGAATGAATGAATGAAATGAAATATTTATTGAACAACAGCTGCTGTCGTTACGGCTTAGTCCCGGATGTCATGGCTGTGGCAGGCCGCGCGTGCCCTCTTCACCAGTTCTAGCTGAATCGTAGTGTCCTCGCTGATCAACCCCGTCCGCCCACTGTTGTATGGATACGTGGACGGGTTGCGGATCTGGTGCTTTGTGGCACTCCCATACCTGGTGGTGTAGTGTGCGGGGCGATGGAAAGCAGTCATTAGTAGATAATAGATTGATATCGCGTTCGACAAACGGCATGGACAAGAATGCGGCGTGGCCAAGTGTTGGTCTGAAGTATTTTGAGAGTAGTGCCGCTCGTCCCTTTGCGAGTTGAGCGTGGATTGCGGACAATTTTCCGTTTGCGTCGGAAGTGCGCCAAGATGTACGTGTAGCGAAGGATAGGTGGTCGGATAGGTACGAGGGGTGGCTGTTCTCGCGCAAAGATGAACGCGCCTCGTTTCTTTTTCTTGGTCAAAATACTTTTATGCATTTTCATTCCCGACCTCATGCCCATATAAGTGGCTTTTCTAGCCTCCCATAAGATGCGGCCCGGGCACCCCGATCCGAAGGCTAGGCCCACTTCCTGGGCCTAGGCTTAGACTTAGGTGATGCTTAGGCGTTGCGTGGGATCTGAAAGGTCGGAGGTGTCACCCGAAATATCTAACTCGCGTGGGCGATGGCTGGTGTATACGTGGGCGTATATAGAGCCTGCCGTGTTTGCCTTTGCCTCCGGCGGCATACATATTGCACAGCGTCTGCAACCGAATGCGACGGCATTCGTATACACCTTAACTGCGCTGGAGATGAGCGTCACGGATTGACAGTCGAGTGCAGGACTTTGAAATTCCGCAAACCTGCAGAGCTAGGCCGAGTTTCGCCTCCACCCTCACGCCATTTCCAGCGACCATTGCGAGGTCGAATAATTGCGCTGACATTTAGCGCGTCTCTGCCGGATCTAGAAAAAAGCCAGCTCAGAGAAAGTTTCACAGTATTAACGTGCAATGCTGAACACTAGACTCGCTTTTATCTGTTCCACCCGCGCAATAAGTACGTCAAACAACTTATCAAAACAAAAAAAAGAAATACGGCACAGTGAGGCATCCGCTAGAGAGGTAAGCTGCTACCGGTTTTATGGCATATAAATGCAAATCTGTGTATTTCATTTTCTGTTGTTTTGGGGTTTTACTGGCGCGATATCAAAGCCACACGTATGATTCATGAGGAGTAACACCTGGAAAGAGCGGTTTTGTACAGGGAATGGCACAATATGGGAGACATTGTAGGACGTGGGCTGTTGATAGCAATTTGTGCTTTCTTGTTTAGCACACCTTGAAAGCATTTGAAGTGGTTCATTATATGTGCGTCGGCGTCGACGAGAGCTGAACCGATACCAGCAGGTGAATGCCGTACATAACCAAATTAATACCATTATGCTCGAAGGCAGAAAAAGTTCTTGTGTCGTATGATTTACAAAGGTCCAAGGGCACCTCAGCACTTTTTGTGGGTCATGAATGCGAAAACGTCGATGTGCACTTTAACCCCTGAGACGCTTTGTTTTGTTGTCTGCTTGCTCATCTAGCTGCGTTCTTCCGCTCCCTTAATTTATTTATTCGAGATACCTTATAGGCCCATGGTGTGGCATAGAGTAATGGGGAGCACATAATAACATAAGGAACGCACAAATTATACACACCGCTAGGCAAACCTAACAACAGATAATAATTCAACTGTATAAAACGCACACATGCACAAATCTGTGATGTATTGGCACAAACGGCACTCTTCGCTACTGCCAAGATTAAGCCCGCTCTGTGGGACGCCTCGTGCTATGGAACGCTTCCCGGGAAGCCGCTTTGCTGTCCCAGACACCGACGCCGACGGCGACGCCGTTTGTTTCACTGCGAGATTGATGACTCCCTGACCGCCTCCTGAGCGTAAACCATGCAAACCTGCACGTCACGACAGTTTCGGAGCCGGCACACTCCTCCCTCGCGGGCAGCAAATTCGCCCACGAGATGGCCTGCGTACTGGCCAACCAGGACAAGGAAGGGAACCTGAGCCCACCGCTACTGCGTCTTACCGGGACATAACCCAACATTGCAGGCTAGCACGTATAACCTATCCACCACTACACCCGTCATTAAGTAATGAACAAGGCTCTACACTTCACTTCCTTCAACCTGGAGTAGCAACAGCTTGATGTGGGCCAGTTGGTACGGCATGATCAAATGTTTTAAGGAGCAAGAATAAACGCGGACACTTTTTGTTCTAGCGTCCTCGTTTCTTTCTTGCGCCTCAAAGCCTTTGTTCACTTCCTTCAAACCAACACGTTCCCTCACCCGGCCAGTCTGACTCCATATGTAGCTCCTCAATCAGCATCCAATCAGAAATGCTCAGAAAAAGTTTTGCTGTCTCTGTTTGTTCGTTACTTGGCCATTGAACGCTTACACAACACCATGACAATTAAAAACTGTCGTCACGCAATATCGCATTAAAATTTGAACGAGCGACCACCAGGAACGTACTTCCGTGGAAAGGGGCAGCTTGGGGTGCTCAGTTGAGATGCCACCGCACCGTTAAATTCAGCGTTTTGCGGACAATCACCGGGGCTGGCGCGCGCCGACCAGGGTGCTAACTTACTTTCATCGTCGTCATCATCTCATGCTGGCGAAGCGTTGTTCTGTCCCCTCCGCCAACAACAACGCTCCCGTACAGTCCATTGCTCGCATTCGCTGCCGGGCACATCTCAACAGCGCACACATGAGGCAAGACCTCGGATAGCCTGCCACCTCGTTTCTCGCGGCTCCTCCACGCAGCCCACGGGTTATCGATTCGTTTGCCACTTACACTACTGAAGGAGTAGCCAGCGCAGGCCATTTCCTTCCAAGTACAAGTAATTTGTTGCAACAGGGCAAAACATTTTCGCAATAGTGCTACACGAATCCAGGAAGACAATATTTATTTATTTATTTATTTATTTATTTATTTATTTATTTATTTATTTAGTTATTTATTTATTTATTTATTTATTTATTTATTTATTTATTTATTTATTTATTTATTTATTTATTTATTTATTTATTTATTTATTTATTTATTTATTTATTTATTTATTTATTTACACTAAGCATTATAAACAGCGCTTACAGGAAGTGGACCAACATAACGCATTCAAACGTAAAAAAATGGATACGCCATGAAGAAAAAGGATAAAATAGCATGGCTTGATATAACTTGAATGACAGCCCTTGCAGTGACACCTCTCTTCACCACGACGAAATGTACACTAATAGCAGGAATGACGAAGAAAAGATAAAAAGAGGCCAGTCCATGCTTATATGTACGGAGCACACTATTAACAATCCCTATTTCCACCTTTTAGGCAGTAAATCAGTAATAAAAAAGATATCACGTGCTTGTGAACATACACAAAAACAATCGCGCAAATCCAGCTACAATCTGCATGCAGGGCAACCTTCTTGTTAGCCGACAGCAATTTTCTTCGCAAGTCGCAGGTACGCGCAAATTTTTATTTGCTATCACTGGGCTGAGCCGCCATCAAGAAAAGTAAACAGCCGCCAAGGCCTAACTACGGTTTCCTCGCGTTAAATTTATGTTTCATGGCTTTATTAATAGTGATGTTTATTGCTGTTAAGCCGGCTATTATAACCATGGTGTTCGGCAGAATGTTTAAATTGTTCAACTCGACTATTAGTCCCGTTCTTGTATAGAGAAATAAACATATAAGCTTGGCTTTGTCGGAAACCTACCATAACAAGTACCTATTATGGTCGTCTACCTTTCAAAACTTAAGTTACATTTTCGCTGCGGGAAAACAAATCACCTTAATTTTATAAAAAAAAACGACTTATTTCCCCGAAAACTTCCCCCGGAATTTTCCTAGGTAGGTCAATGATAAAAGATAAACGCGTCATAGCTTAGCAAATAACAGTGTTGTAATAAGTGCCAGCGATGACTTGAGGGGCGCTGGCCGGGCGGTGCACACGGAGCAAGAAAGCTCCCGGAAGACGTGGGCGCAGAAAATCTGGAAGGCTGAGGGAGAAAGGGCACCGGGAAACGTGAGCGGAGCAACAGCCTTAGGGCCTCTTGGTACGGGCAACGAGCGGCATCTCCGATGAGGCACCGGGAATCAAAGGAGCCGAAGGAAGCGCGCACCCAGAAGCGCCGCTGGGCTTCGCTCGGAAGCAGACGAAAAGAAGGCCAAATTGATCACGTTAGTGGTCCCGCAATTTGGAGCCAAGTCTCCCGGGCCTCCCGCGCAACCCGCGCCAAAGTCTCCGCCACGCGTCACGAGATGCCCGGAAAATAGACCCGCCGGGAAAGGAGCGCCCACGACGTCGTGCTTCAGCTCTCTGTAGCCCGTTTCCTCTTTTCCCTGACGGCTCAGGGTGTGCCAAAAGGAGGAGGCCGAAGAGCAGTTACTGGAGCACCTAAGTTTGTGTACGTGCTTTGAATGCAAAAGCATTGCGGCGAATCGACCATGAGTCACTGACGGCAGCTGTGATGTCACACTGATCAAGCTCCCTGTGTGGATATTTGGCAATGGAGAGTGGGTGTATTGAGTCGCAGCCAAACGGAAATAGGTGAGTCGTCCGCGAGCTTCCTACGGCGGCTGCCACCATCGATGGCCAATCCCCTTGAGTCAGTAAGTCCGAAGACCATCGGGACCTCCCTACTGTGAATCTACGGAACTGTGTCATGGTAGCCTCATATATAGACCAGCGTGGCACACGGTGTCGCAGAAAAGTATCGCCATGAGAGGTAAGCAGACTTAAATGTAAGCCGAAAGCCGCACCGTGTTTCGTTTTGATTATGCGTTTTAAGTAAATAGTAATTAGGTCGACTATCTTGCCTGTCAACCCGCGTCCCTGTGTTAGATTCTCGCTGGTGTCACGGTTTTCTTATTCTTGGTTGAAGGCCCGTAAAATTTTGGTGCCACTGGTCACTCACAACGCCACATTTTTAGCCTCATCGGGCACAGTATACTTTCGCTACAAAATACACCGGCGATTCGCCTGCAGTAGTTACCGACTATAAAGCTGAATTTTTTTTTTTCTTCTTTTGACCAAATTAGCCATTTTCTTGCAGCAGAAGGGTCCAGGTTTGGGATCGTTGGGGATGCAAGAATGGAAATGAAGTTACAATTAAACATAAGTAAAACCAATTTTGTGGTGTTCACACCGATTAATAAACCACTAAATTATACTATACATTTGACCTATCGAAACAACAGACTCAAACAATCAAAAGCGCAGAAATTTTTAGGTGTCTGGTTTGAAAATAATCTGTCATGGAATACACATGTGTGTAAATTAACCGCTGAACTGAGCAAAACGGTGGGCTGTTTATATAAAATTCGAGATATCATACCGTTATGGTTAAAAAAGACGCTCTATTATTCGTTATTTTTCTCTAAGCTTTCCTACTGCGCTTTAGTATGGGGCACAACTACTACGCAGAATTATAATAAATTGCTATTGTTGCAGAAGAAGGTATTAAGAATATTCGAAAATTACTACGGCAGGCCTGAATACCTACCTACTCATGAACTCTTTCTAAAGCATTCACTTCTTAAGGCAAATCAAATATATTGCTACAAATTACTTCAGTACATTAGAGACAACAAGTTATACAATACTTCCAGCCCTGTAACCACCACAGAACATAACTTGCGTAGACTACATCGACCAATGCCATCTACAAGAACAAACTATGGCCGGCAACACACAGGTTATCAAATCCCCTCCTTGTTGAACAAAGTTCAGAAACAGATTAATTTTCGCCAACGGTTGTCAAAAACACAGATTAAAAATGTCCTGTTAGAGCAGTTAATTGCATATAGCTAAAATTTACCCAAGTATAAAATAAAATGTTGCAGCGAAATTGTAAATATATATGCTGAAGTAAGTCTCTGTTTCGGGTGTATTTTGTTGTTCGTTCACTCCTTGCCCTGCACGAAAAAACACACGAGTGTTTTGATACCATATCCAGTGTGAAAATTTGGTTCAGTATTCTTTTTTTTTTTTTTTTTTTTTTGTGTGTGTGTGTGTGTGTGCAAAGTAGTCGCGCATTGAGCGTTCGAGGAGCACGACTGCAAATGTACTCTCTGTAGTCTGTAGCCCTCTTTTGTTTTTGTTTTTTTGTTTTTGGTTTTGTACACTCGACTGCAAGTGTGCAATATAATATACTGTGCCCGCACGCTGCCTGCCACCGGAGCAGGGGCCCTAGTCAGGCTCCAAGCCTTTTGCCTCTGCTCCCCTTTCTGTACGGAAAGAAACAATAAAGAAAGAAAGAAAGAACTGAAAGTGCTAAGAAAAGACAAAGACGACAAAGAAAGACATCACGATCGCTCGTTCTCGTCCCCGGCTTTTCTTAGTGCTTTTAGTCCCATTCATGTAGCCAGTGGGAGATTGCTAAGACATTGTTTGACTCGTTGCCATTTAAATGCTTTACAGTCGAGATGACGTTTGAGCGTGAACATGATGTACCCAATGTGCCTATGTTGGTACAATGTCTAAATGCAGATGTCTTTGTTGATATGTGCCGTGTGGCTGGCCATGGGTATGGCCAGACGAGTCTGCTTTTTGGACATTTCAGTCTGAAATGTCCAAAGAACAGACTCGTCCCGCCGTACCCATGGCCAGCCACACGGCACATATCCACAAAGACATCTGCATTTAGACATTGTACCCACATAGGCACATTGGGTACATCATGTTCACGCTCAATCTCGATTCTCTATCTTTATTTGAAGATCAGGAGGAACTGAACTAGGTCAGCTGATGTTTTAGATTGCGAAATGTTTCAAAAAGCCGCCTATAGCTTTCGCACCTAGCATGACTGCCCCTAAATAAAAAACTAACTAAATAAATAAATAAATAAATAAATAAATAAATAAATAAATAAATAAATAAATAAATAAATAAATAAATAAATAAATAAATAAATAAATAAATAAATAAATAAATAAATAAATAAATAAATAAATAAATAAATAAATAAATAAATAAATTAACAAGGCCAAGTGGTTGGCAGCGCCGGTGTTAATTCGCGCAGCGCAGAAATCACGTGCAACGCGTAGCTCACACAGTCCAACCAGTTGGCGAGACATGGGCATCGGCTGAGCAGCCGAGAGGGTGTATATTCAACGCCGACCACCGCGTTTCGTAGCAAGGCAATTTCGCGGATGCGGAAAATTGGCTACTTGGTGCAGCCTTCCGTATTTTTCAGTTAACACCTCGTTTGCGCTCAGGCTGATGCCTAGCAGAGGAAGGGGGCGACGAGGTCATGTAAATAACCGACGTTACACCCATCCCTGTAAGGTGTAACGTCAAGCGGTAACCGCAGCCCGACGTAAAATGCGTGGAATCTCGTAAGGGCTCAACTTGCAGGTTACTTAAAGCCTAGACATAGAACCCCAGCTCTGACGTCACGCTTTGTGGCGTAACGTTATCAACCAGTACCGACTGGATAAAGTACTCGTACGTCAAGCTGGAGTACCAGCATCCTAAGACCTCCAAACGAAACTTTAGGCCTAATTTCTGGAACATACTCGACAGTTGCTGCTGTTATTCTAGCAAAGCAATACATACCAACAGAGTATCACGCACATACCAGCAGTGGTGTAATGTACAACGCTTTACAAGCAGTCTGTAAGATACTGCACCGCGCATTGCTGTAGCTGCAGACCGCGGTGTTTGCGGGGGCCCGCATAAAGCAATCAATCAATTACAGCGTAAGCACTGCGTGGGTCGACCAATAAAAATATATACCAGTGCCCGGTGTTCGTACTCTGAAGCCTAAAAATATTGCCGAAGAGTAACACGCACCCACGCAAGAGTAACACGCACCCACAGTACAACGCCTTATAAGTAGGAATATATGCTGCCTTCACACGATATTTCGTTGATGGCACAGCCAAGCTGTCTGTCTATTTACATCGAATGTGTTAGCGTCTCTTTTGTCGGAAAGTTGTGTTGTAAACAAAAAATTACTCCCACCTCCCCTCGCGGGAACCCCTGTGTAGATGCGACGCATAGGGGGTTCCGTTGTTGTTTCCGTTAGGTTGATTCTCCCATCGCGTAAAACGTGCCGTGAACCCACTGCCGCGGCTATGACGCAACGTGGCGCGGCTATGACGCAACACAATCCACTTTAATCCATTCCAATCCAATCCAAGCCAAGCCAATCCAATCGATTCCAATCCAATGCCCCCCGCGAGAGAGTGCTCGCTATCAGAGAGGAGAGGGGGTGAGCGGCGGAGAGCGCAGCTCGCGCGGTGAGGAGAATGGGGGAGGGGTGTGGACGGACAACGACGCCCAAGGCAAGCGAATGAGATGCAGTGGCATCTAAAACCTAGGCAGCACCCGCCGCGGTGGCTCAGTGGCTAAGGCGTTGCGCTGCTGAGCACGAGGTCGCGGGTTCGATTCCCGGCCGCGGCGGCCGCTTTTCTGATGGAGGCGAAAAGCAAAAACGCCCGTGTGTACGAGATTTCGGCGCACGTTAAAGATCCCCAGGTGGTCAAAATTAATCCGGAGCCCTCCACTACGGCGCGCCTCATCGCCTGCGTTGCGTCGGCGCGTTAAACCCTACAATCAATCAAATCAAAACCTAGGCAGGATCGAGCAGTTCTCGCCCAAGAAGCCGAGCGCATGCGTCATGAGGACCCAGCATTTGCCGCCAGAGAAGTCCAGCGCAATCTTTCTTTGCAATCAGGCATACAGTTCAGTATTCGTTAAACGCAAAACAAGCATCGCAACCACCCGATAGATAAGGCGCCTGTGAACAATGGGACCCCCATATGCGTACGTGGTAAAGGCTAGATTTGCAGCTGCTCGCGAAAAGAGTGATTGGCGTCATTCGAGGGCGAGTGCATGCGTCAGGCTTTGCCGCCGGAGAAGCCGAGTGCAAGTGACAAGCCCGCCAAGACGGCGAGGAACATTTTATACCCTCCCACATCAGCAAATGTGGTGGTTTACAAAAGCCTTCGCTGGACAGCCACTTTCGCAGGGCAAGATGGCGGTCATTCTTCTTTGTTCTCACTAGCTCAGAATAAACCAAAACAAAAACAAAAGTGAAGCCCAGTTTGCTAAGCTAGTGGCGCTTTCGCGATGAAACGTAAAATGCGAGTATGCGCTGCGCTGATGCGCGGCTAACGTTTTAATGCACCGCGAGGAAGGGTAAACTTGTGTATGCCACCCACGCGCAAAAGTACGCACATACACGCGCGGATTACCGGCTCGCGTGCGCGGTTTCCCGCTGGCGCACACACTCGTTTTACAGTTCTTGCTTTCCCCACTACTGGCATCCTCTACCAGCCTACCCTATTTTCTCCCCCTGCCGTTTTTCATTGCCCGCCCAGCACTCCGGTTTGTACCGCTGACTTTGCAAGGGAAATGATTCGCTTCACCCTTCCGATGTTTATCGTGTGATCCTCCAAAATTTAAAAGCTCCCATATGCGAAGTAAAGCCCGTCGTGTGCTTAACATGGAATCGGCTATACGCCTCGATTTGGAGGAGGCCCGAAGCGCATGCTAATAACTTCAAAGGCATTAATTCACACAAAAGCTAAATGTCATTTATTGTCTCTATCATCCAGAGAGCCCAAGCTAAAGTTATCCGCGAGGGCACATACAACGATGTCGATAAAAATAAAAATGGGGCCAACGGCAATATTTCAATCAATAAAAATCAACAAACATGGCTCGGCGGCTAGATATTTCTACGAGCCGTCACTGGGAAAGCATCCTTTCCGCTTCCGGGACATCCTAGATTCAGCGCTGCAGTTAAACGCCGACAGAAAAGCTCCGTGTTCGGCAACCGGCGCGTTGCAGCGCTCACGGTGTGTGACCACCGTCCCTCCCGCTTCGTTCGCGTGTAACGCGCACCACTTGTAGCAGGAACTCATGTAGAATAGCTGCAACCTGGACCAGCCCTGCACAAGCGTGGACTGCTCCAGGGGCTTGAAGGCGGGCGTCGCTCGGAGTGCGCGCAGCGCCACCTGAAGGCCCGCGGCGTCGGCGTACACTTCTTCCATCCCGGCGGCACCGGTTTTGGCGGGCGCGTACCGCTGCAGGCAGGCCAGGCGGCTATGAACGACCGCAGCCCTGGCGCCGGAGCGAGGGCTCGCGGCGAGCCCGTTGGGAGCCGTGTTCCCCGCAGACAGATCGAGCGCGGAGACGAGCTCTCGGGCCACGAGATGGCCCAGCGCCGCGTAGGTGGCCTCGGCAGACTCGCGCACCACCATGGGGGACAGCAGGGACGCGACGGGCACGTGCAGCACGCTGTAGAAGGGCAGCAGGACGGGCCTCGCGGCCAGCGTGGTCAGCCGGTGCGACATGCGCCGCGTTGTGGCCACACGACGGTGAAGCGTCGCCCGGGCTCGGTCCGCGCGCCTCTGGAGCGCGAGCAGGTACGAGCGCACGAAAGGAGCTCGGAACACAGGAAGCGATGAGTAGTGCCTCTCCAGCACGGCGTCGTCGAAGAGGTCATCGGGAACTTCTGCGTCAGCACGGCGGGTCAACAAGGTTTTAAAATCGAGTATTATCTAAATTCGCAACTGAAATCGTGCCAACATTTATTTTAGCATTTCCATTTTTCCCCCAGACAGGACGTTTTCCGCAGCGTAAGAATTTTTTTTTTTGCCGCAGAATGGCAAAATGGCTGTCAATTGAAGCAAAGTTCCAATCACATGACTCCAACACGCATGGAGACTTTCAAGTGAGCGCTTTTACTTTGCCGTGACCGCCTCGCCGAAACCATAAATTTCCCCTAGGGCCATTTCCAAAAGAAAGTGGCTGCCATGCGTTCGTGTGATGCACTTTGGCCCTTGAACCCGCTCTCGGCACAGCATTACCACTGAAGTTATAGCTCAGTACTTCAATTCAAACTTGAAAGTGCACTGTGCAGTGGTGTCAGGAAAATATCCTTATGTATCTTAGACTCTCCTTCTCTGTATCTGTATCTTATTTTCCCGCCAAAAGCTGACGTAGATCGGCTTAGATGTTTACAATGGGGAAAAAACTACTCAAGCGAACATCTAGCAAGAACGCCGCACAAACCGCCTCCAACAACTGAAAGTAGAATATGGAATAACTACCTGTCTCATCATGAGTCCCGTGGTGCTGTCTAACGAAGTTTTGCCGTTGTTGAACGCGGTGAAATCAAGTTTACGGACTGATAGCTTGATATTCGTGCCGAGAGCAAGCACTGAACGAGCGCAAAATTGCGCCCAAAACACTGGCTCTGATCTTCGCAGTAGCTTGCCTACGCGCGAACGCGCAGTGGAGTTGGATGCACCCAGCGCCGTTTGGCAGAGTTTCACTAGCGGAGGCTCACGCTACGGCGGCGTGTTACCGGGGCCGGACTGCACTTGAGCGCGCGGAGAGAGCGAGGAGGCCGCCCCTCAGCGGAACGAATGCGAGGGCAGGGCGAGAGCCAGCCCGCGGAACTAATCCACCCTACCGGAACAAATCCGGTACCCGCCGCCGTAGCGTTAGCGGACGCTATCCGCTACGCTACCCTCTGGTGGCACGAGCCCTTACTCTTTCCCCCTCTCCCCGCACCTCCCTTGCAACGAACGAGCGATCGGACCGCACGTGGCGCTGGCTTGACTTTGACATAACTTTAAGGTCACATTGACGGTACGATGACGAGCCGTTTTTTGTGTTTGTACATGGAGTAATAGAGCTTTCGCTCTTAAAGAATTCAACTCGTAGCCCCAATAACAAAAAGCTGCGTGGAATCAAGTCACGCGCATGCCCCTGAAAACCCGGAAAAGAAATTGAATCAAACCCCAACGAGAAAGGCAAACTGAGCGTCCTATAGCAGAGTGTGTGGCTGACTGACAAAGCTACGTAATGCGGAAAGCTTTCATACTTTGCGTGGTTGTCAACGACCATCACGTCACGAAGTGTAGGTAAGCACGTGCAGTATTTGCAGTGCATTGCTAAATGCCAGTGCAGTGCCCCTCTCAGAGAGCTTGGATGTTTGCGAAGGTGAACGTTCAAAAAATCGGACCATCTGGCCAACGTATACCTGTCGCGTGAAAGGGACCGTACAGATAGCATCTCTTCTGTCCTCCACAGACATCCAGACTACTTTAATACCGCCACATATGCGGCATAAACATGCAGCCAAACTCATATGAACATTACAACGAACGTTATATAAACAAAACGAACTATAGAAAGTTGGTGTACCTTTCACGTGTGGAAAGATATGTTGGCAAGACGAGCCGATGCCTGAACAACGTTTGCTTTTACGACCATCAAAGCTTTCTGAAAGTGACACCGCACTTGCATTTACTGCCGTCGCACGTGCCGACGCGTAATTTTTTTTTATCCCGGAAGTTTGCTATTCAGCATAAGGGTAAATTAAATGTACAGATACACCCCGGATTCCCGAAGGAATCGGAGCAGGAAGCTCTCTGAAAGTGACACCGCACTTGCATTTACTGCCGTCGCACGTGCCGACACGTAATTGATACGACTATGGTTCACAAGCACACAAAGTATAGAGGCTTTCCTCATTAGGTAGCTGTGTCAGTTAGCCGACCGCCCGCTATCGGACACTGAGTTTTCCTTTTTCAAGGGTGTTCACGTGACTTATGATTTTACGTAGTTTTCTGTTGTTGGTGTTACGCGGTGAATCCTTTTGTTAGGTAGTAACATCGGATATGTGATGGCACAGATGTTCATTTGATGTATATAGGTATACAGTCTTTGCCAAAATTTTCTGTGGCCGGAGCAGGCGCGCGGCCAAGCAGGGGCGCTGCGGCCAAGCAGGGGCGCTGCGGCTGCCGCTATCGGCTGGTAGCGCGGGCATAGAGAAAAATTTTAGATGCGACGCATCTCTTTAACTCGCCTTGTCCCTCCGGCGTCTTCCGTCGTCCGTAGTCCACATCCCTCCCCCATTCTCCTCGCCGCGCCAGCTGCGCGCTAACGCCGCTCTCATCACGGCCGTCTTTCTTTGCACCGTGTCTCAGTGTCAACACCATAGATTGTTGGCACGGCATGCTGCAGGCAGTGGGTGATAACTGCTCCATAAATCGCCGCTAGCGCTCCTTTATAGATGCCCTATACCGTGCGCTGCAGACAACTTTAGTACGAAAAGTGCTGTGCTCACAGCGGCCTCTGTGCGGTGCAACGTGCCTATAGCCGCAGCCGCAGCAACCCTGTTTGGCCTCACGCCTGCTCTGGCCACGGTAGCCATGGCCTACGAAATTTTGACAAATTAAGGCTGTTTTCTTAGATAAAATTTTTAGATGTTAGTATCTCGGTTAGTTTCGGTTGCTCTTTTCCCATCATGTACATTCAGGCACACCCAACTGGCAGTTATCCTGAATGACTTAAATTTCGCATTTTTACTCCCTGAAGTCGATCACCTACGCACTCATTTAATGGGTTGAGGTACTGATGCGAAAGCATTAAATCAGGGCTCACCAACCTATGGCCCGAGGGCAGTATTATGCGGCATTACGTCAGAACTCCCCTCTCTCTCTTCTTTTGACTGCCTACCTGAAGGCCGACATGGCAGTTCAGACCTTCCGGTTTCTATTCCAGGATTTATATTCCAGTTTTGCTATTTCTTCTTCCAGTTTTGTACATTATTTACAATTTGTCGATTTTTTTCTTTTTGGTGATAAAGCTCCCCCCTCCCTTCCTCGATTGGGCACCCGGCCTTCCCGGCCCCCGCCGTGTAGGCTTCATGCATCCCGGTCTCCGCCGCAAAAGGTTGCCGACCCCTGCATTCAATGAATCATTAGGCGAAAAGGCCGGTGCAGGTGCCGGAAGACGAAGGCGGCTTTCACACTACTACGCAGCGTTGCATAGCCCGAACTTCATTGGAATTAATCGACACAAGTAGGAAACCGCGTTTCTAGGTGACGCCTGGGAATGCGCAGATCCACGTGCAAAGCGGAGAATTTCAGCTGCGGATAAGGGTGCGCTGTTCGGCGGCACATCACACCCTACATTGCTGACCTCAACCACCGTCGCAACAGCCACTACTCGCAGCGCAAACCTGGAAGCGCAGCGCCGTTTGAATGGACAATAATGCTTTCAAATTCACAACTCATAAGAAGTGCCCAGATGTCCTCGGAGTTTTTACAGTCTGCGTACCCATTCTTACATTCCCCACCTCCCTTTTCCTTACACTGTGCACCCATATATAATTTATGTGAAATAATTAAACAGCATTAAGCGGAAAGCTGGCGTCCGCGTCTCTAAGAGTAAAAGGGCTTCGGAAATTGCGGACGCTGCAAATAGAACAAATAAAGGAATTGAGCCACAAAGAAAAGTACGTAAATTTCGGGCTGGGTGGGAATCGAAACCAGACCCCAGGAATGTGAGAACAGCACGCATTCCCCACGCCACTTCGGCTCCACGAGTGTATAGCTTAGTAAGTGTGGACTCAGAGCATGCGCTGTGGACTTCGACGTAGGAAAACGTCGGCAACCGCTATACACGCAGCTCGATGTACAGCGAGTTTTACGTTGCTAGGCACGTCGTTAGGCTTGACATAACGTCACGTTAAAGCGGGAAATAGAAAAGACACAAACACTCAGGTGGATTGGCCAGCGATGATGGCAGCTGCCGTCAGCATTTAACGGAAGCTAACGGCCGTTTCACTAATTTTCACCTGATGGCGATGCCTGCATACCTTCCCCAAATTCTCACGTACCCACCGAAAGGTATTGGCCAATGACAATAACAGCTGTAGTCGAAAGCGCGCGGCCGTTTCACCATTTCCAGTTTGGCGGCAACGTTAACGTAACCAAAAAAAACTCTCCTACGCCTGTTCTCAGAGGCTGGTCAGTGACGATGACGGTGACTGTCTGAGGATTATGGCGATTCCCCAATTTCCATTGGCTGTGGTAACCACATACCCACTCAAAGAAGCACTCGGGCGTGCAAGCGGACATTATTCCTTTTGCATTACACATTGATAAGAACTGCTTAGGCGTCGCCGGACTTATGAAGAACGTGATATGAGAAAACTGACAACTCTAGTTATGGTCCTTACTTGTAGTATTCATACGTTCCTCAAAGCTATACATACATGCCAGCAAGCCAGCCAACCGCCTTATGGCGTATCGTCTACCTACGGGCAAGTTACCGCATGAAGCCGGCTTCCAGGTACCCGCTGCACTTGTACCCATATATTCAAGAAGTTTTAGTTTTGCTTCAAGAAAAGCGTCGTTGTTTCAACCTCTCTGAAGCGAATGTTGTTTCCCGCCGAATATTCTTACCAACAACGTTCTGGATCATTCGAAGCTTTTCGTAATAACTTGTTCGCTCGGATTCCGGAAGCTTAGCCAAGTCCGCTGCCAAAATCTTCCGCACGCTGACAATGACCGCGTCCACAGTGTCGATATTCGAAGCTGGAACGATGTCCTCTGCAGAGAAAAAAATAGAAGACAAAGGCCCAAACTCCATATTGGGGAATTGTCATGTAAGGCAAAGCATTCATAGTTGAATGGTCTTCATTATTCTTTCCGACCTGCTTTTTTAACACGAAAATGTTTTATTCCGGGATTCACGAAGATTGATTGATTGATTGATTGATTGATTGATTGATTGATTGATTGATTGATTGATTGATTGATTGATTGATTGATTGATTGATTGATTGATTGATTGATTGATTGATTGATTGATTGATTGATTGATTGATTGATTGATTGATTGTGGGGTTTAACGCGCCGACGCAACGCAGGTGATGTGGCGCGCCGTAGTGGAGGGCTCCGGATTAACTTTAACCACCTGGGGATCTTTAACGTGCGCTGAAATCTCGTACCCACGAGCGTTTTTGCTTTTCGCCTCCATCAGAAAAGGGGCCGCCGCGGCCGGGAATCGAACCCGCGACCTTGTGCTCAGCAGCGTAACTCCTTCGCCACTGAGCCACAGCGGCGGGTATTCACGAAGATTTCACTTACGCCATACCCGTCACGGAAGCGACGCCAATACAACAAGGCAAGCGGCCTGTAAAGGGTGCACCCCTGCACACAGAGTGTTGTTGCGGGGAAGCAACCTTTAATTTTAAACAGTACGTTACACTTCGGGTTGTGCAGCGGTGCCGGCCACCCACCTTCGGTGGTTCCCGGCGCACACCAACATCACAGGCAACGTGGGCGACGGTCTCCCCAACCGCAACGAGACGGCGGACGCAGCCGCGCGAGGACTGACCAACCGCGCGGCGGCGGTCTCTTCCCCCCTGCCGAGCTCCGCGACAGAGGGAGGCCATCGCGAAAACAACGATGACGAAGACGACAACGACGACGTGGAGTGGGACCCGGAGCCCCTCCTCACGTACGGGGAGGTGCTGGAGTGGTACCGGCTCGGCCGGCGCACTGCTCCGGCGCCCCACCCGGAACTAACACGACAGCAGGCAGTGCTACTACGCCAACTACAAACACAGTCAGTGATCACGCCGGCGCTCGCGCGTCACGTGTGCCCGGACGTGTACGCCAGTGACGTGTGTAGTGTGTGCGGGCAACATCGCGCAACTCTGGCCCACATCCTGTGGGACTGTGCAGTGCACCCCGTGGAAGCTGCCGACCTCTACGGCCGGCTGCCGGACACCATAACGAGTGCCGTCTATTCGACGGACCTGAACGCACAAACTCTAGCCGTCCAGCAGCTCGAGGCTGCTCTCGCCAGGCAGAAGCGGAGCGAGTCGCAGACGGGGGGGAAAGGGACGAACTCCCGAGTACCTTTCGCGCACCGCTCACGCCGACACCGGCGGGGCCTAGTCCCGAGGACGTCGTGAACGTGGGTGGGATGTGGAGGCTCTGCGCATCCCGACCTCCCACTCCCTGCTGGCCTCAAATAAAGTCTTTCTCTCTCTCTCTCTCTCTTCGTTTTAGGCTTTTATATTTTAACACGAAAGTGTTTTATGCCGGGATACCCCAGTATTTCACTGACGACATATCCCTCACGGAAATGACGCCAATACACCTTTGCCGAAGCGACCCGCCAGCAGGACGTCGCTCACCAACCACACCCACAATACCCGCAAATCATGCTCAGCTACACATTTCGCGGCACATTTCACTTCCGTGTTTTGCCGATTCCTATGAAAGAGAAATCAACCACAGTTTTTTTTTTACTCCGTTGCCGTGCTTACTCGAACGCGTGACAAGAAAGTGCCAATCAAATATTTTCTAGGAGCCACACGTGCAAAGTCAACAGCAGGAGCGACTTAAAGGAGCCGTGAAGACAAAACACAGGTTTGGTTCATTCAGAAGACGGAATCGTTAAAATCATACTGACACCAGTTTAAAGTAAACTTCGCTCAAATAAGCTATGCAATTAGGAAAAACGGGAATGGCCATGCGACCCACTCGCTCATTTCCCGCAACAAAACCTATGATGTCATATCAGCCTGCTCTGCGGTTGGCGGAGGCCGGCAAAAGCAAACACAAATTAAGCTGAGCTTATAAGCTTGCAGAACGAGCTATTTGTGCTTAAAGGAGCCATGAAGAGAAAATGCAAGTTGGTTTTATTCGAAAGATTTCGTGTTTTATAGTGCCCCCAGCGCTTGTCCGGATACAAACGGTGCTTTATTCACTGAGAAATTAAACAATTTAGGTTAAAATTTTGATTTTCCCGCTCAATCGTGCGTTTTCGTGGTCCCAAGTGACATCACGGGAACCGACCGCTCTGCAGCCTAGAATACCTTCATTCACGCATCCGCCGTACAGGGTAGAGACACGTAACGCTGGCGCCGCCATGTTCGGTTGCTCGCTCGCCGCCGAAGCAAGTCATTGTGTCAAAACCGCGCTAAAATTATCGCCGCAACGCGGTTTACTGAAGAAGTTTGAATCATATTGTCTTTTTCACGTTGCCAGGTCTCGTGGGAAACGAAAAGAATAACGCGTTGAGCCCGTTGGCCCAATTGCGGCGGCACGGGACCGTTCAAAGGTTGTCTCCACCCTGTACAGCGGTGTTGGTTTGTTCCCGCGTTTCTTTACGTTCCGTAACCTAGATGGCGCCACCATACCGTGGCAAGCGTTTGGTTTGTTTTTGTCCGCATTTAAACCTGGCTTGTTTTTGTTCTGGGAGAAAATATTCGTTCCCTGAAACAGTGCTCGCTCGACAAATGGGGTCACGTAAGACACCGTTGCTTGCGTCAATCGGCCAGTGTCGTCTGAGACAACCCCAAGCCCCATAGTGCTGTGCAGCTAAACCAAAGCATGCTGTGCGCAGTACGAACAGCAGAACGCATCAGTACTTCTATGTTTACATGTGCTTTCGTAACTTCCACTGTTTGTCCCATCATTCCTATTGCTTTGTAAAGAATGTGCCCTAAATTTAAGCGCAAATCGCTCGTTCGTCTAGTTTGTAAGCTCTACCTAATTTGCGTCTGCTTCTGCCAGCCTCCGCCAATCGCAGAGCTTAGCCCATGTGACATCACAGGTTCTGTTGCGGGAAATGAACTGGTGGGTCGCATGACCATTCCCGTTTTTCCTAATTATGTAGCTTATTTGAGCGAAGTTTACGTTAAAAGTGGTGTCAGTATGATTCTAACGAGACAATCTTTTGAATGAACCAAACTTGTGTTTTCTTTTCATGGCTCCTTTAAATTTCGGCCACATTCTTTTTAATGCAATAAGAATGGTGGGGCAAACAGTGGAAGCTACGAAAGCACAGTAAGCATAGAAGTACTGATGCGTACTTCTGTTGGTACTGCGCGCACTATGCTTGGATTAGCTGGGGGGTTTGGGGCTGTCTCAGACGACACTGGCCGATTCACGCAACCAACGGCGTCTTCATCATCACCAGCCTATCTACGCCCACTGCAGGGCAAAGGCCTCTCCCATTAATCTCTAACTACCCCAGTCCTGCGCTAACTGCGGCCAATTTATCCCTGCAAACTTCTTGATCTCATCTTCCCATCTAAATTTCTGCCGGCCCCTTTCTACGCTTGCCTTCTCTAGGGATCCACTCTGTTCCCCTAATGACCAACGGTTATCTTGCCTTCGCATTACATGCCCTGCCCACATCCATTTCTTCTTCTTAATTTCTACTAATATGTCCTTAACATGCATGCGTTCCCTGACCCACTCCGCTCTCTTCTTGTCCCTTAGTGTTATACCTATCATCTTCCGTTCCATTGCCCGTTGAGTCATTCTCAATTTAAGTTGAACCCTCTTAGTAAGCGCCCAAGTTTCTGCCCCGTAGGTGCGTACCAGTAAGATGCAGCTGTCATACACTTTCTTCTTCAGGGACAATGGTAAGCTGCCATTCATTATCTGAAAATATCTGCCGTATGCACTCCACCCCATTCTTATCCTTCTAATTATCTCTGCCTCATGGTTGGGATCTGGGGTCACAACTTGGCCTAAGTAGATATATTCGCTTACAACTTCCACTGCCTCGCTACCTATCTCAAACCGCTTTGCTGTCCCGAGGTTATTACTTTGGTTTCTTCCCAGCCCACGGTTCTACTCTGTTTGTCCAGTCCGGAAAGCATGCTTTGCAATTCGTCCCCCGAGTTACTTAGCAAGGCAACGTCATCAGCAAATCTGAGGTTACTTAGGTATTCTCCATTAGCCCTTACTCCCACCTGTTCCCAATCCAATGTTCTGAATACTTCTTGGAAACATGCTGTGAATAAAATTAGAGATATTGTGTCTCCTTGTCTGACGCCCTTCCTTATAGGTATTTTACTGCTCTCCTTATGGAGGATGATGGTAGCTGTGGACCCATTGTAGATATCCTCTAGTATTCTTACATAATGCTCATCTACACCCTGGTTCCGTAATGCCTGAATGACTGCTAAGGTTTCGACCGAGTCAAATGCTTCTTCATAATCTATGAAGGCTATATATTAGGGGTTCAGTATACTCAGCGCACTTCTCTATCACCTCATTGATCGTGTGAATATGGTCCATTGTTGAATAGCCTTTACGGAACCCTGCGTGTTCCTTAGGTTGACGGAAATCTAAGGTTGCAGAAATTCTGTTAGCGATTACCTGGGTAGGTTCCTTGTAAACAACTGACAGTAAGCTGATCGGCCTTTAATTTTTCAAGTGCTTCATGTCACCTCTCTTATGGATTAGTATGATGTTCGCGTTCTTCCAAGACTCCGGTACTTGCGGTCATTAGGCATTGCGTATACAGGTTTGTCATTTTTTCAAGTACAAATTTCTTCACCATCCTTCAAGAGGTCTGCTGTTATCTGATCCTCACCAGGTGCTTTGCCCCCTTTCATTTCTCTCAAAGCCTTCCTTAGTTCTTCTGTCGTTACTGTTGGGATGACTACCTCCTCTGAACTATTTCCTCGTTCGGCATTATCCTTGATGTCCCGGCTACTGTATAAATCTCTGTAGAACTCGTCGGCTACAGTGACTATTTATCCCTATTTGTGATGACATTTCCTTGCTTGTCTTTAAGGGCATACATGTGAATTTTCCCCACGCCAAGACGCCTCCTCACTGCTCCCAGGCTATCTCCGTTCTTTACAGCGTATTCGACCCTCTCCATATTATACTTCCGTATGTCAGCTGTCTTTCGCCTATTAACTTCAAAGGCTCCGCTAGTTCTATTCTCTCAGCTGGGCTGGAGATTGTCATGGTTTGCTGTTTCATAATTAGATCTTTCGTCTTCTGGGAAAGTTTACCAGTATCCTGTCTAGCCATCGTGCCCCCGACTTCTACTTCACACTCCGTGATAAGGCTAGTAAGGTTGCCGCTGGCTTCCTTTGTCGTAAGCTCTGCTTCTTCGGTAAGAGCTGAATATTGGTTCTGAAGCGCGATCCTGAATTCTTCTACTTTACGTCTTACTGTTAGCTCATTAATCGGATTCTTTCGTACTAGCTTGTTGCGGTCCCTCCTCAAATCTAGCCTAATTCGAGATCCTACCATACGGTGGTCACTACACCTTACCCTTCCGAGCACTTCCACATCCTGCACGACGCCAGGGTTATCGCATAATATGAGGTCTATTTCATTTTTATGCTCCCCATTCGGGCTCCTTCACGTCCACTTCCGGCTCTCCCGTTTGCAGAAGAAGGTATTCATGATGCGGAGGTTATTTCGTTCTGCGAACTCGAGGAGTAGGTCCCCCCTGCTATTTCTACAGACCAAACCATAGTTTCCAACTGCCTTGTCTCCAGCCTGATTCTTGCCTACTCTAGCGTTGAGGTCCCCCAGAACTACGGTATGCTGTGCTTTTACTTTAGCCATTGCCGATTCCACATCTTCATAGAGGCGTTCCACTACCTGGTCGTTGTGGCTGGATGTGGGCGCGTAGCCCTGTACCACCTTGAGCTTGTACCTCTTATTGAGCCTAATTACAAGACCTGCTGCCCTTTCGTTAATGCTTTGGTGTTCTTCTATGTTGCCAGCTATGCCTTTATTCACTAGAAATCCCACTACCGATTCCCTTGTGTCCACTAGACCACGGTAACATGGGACGTGTCCATTTTTCAGCACCGTAAAGGCCTCACTAAGGCCTATGAAATCCCATTTAATGCCCTTTAATTCCTCGAACAACACCTCTAGCCTTGCTTCGCTAGATAAGGTTCTCGTGTTAAATGTTGCCAGGTTCAGATTCCAATGGCGGCCTGTCCGGGTCCAGGAATCCTTAGCCTCCTCTGCTGCGTCACAGGTCGGACCGCCACAGTGGTCAGTTGCTTCGAAGCCACTGGACTAAGGGCCGTGAGTTAATCGGTGTATTTATGGGAGGTTGTGGCCGTTACTACACCAGAGTGGCCTACCCTGCTCTGGTGAGGGAGTGCGTTACCGGCAATGGTCGCCGGGATCAGGCCGCACCCTAAGGCCCATTCTGCAATTCCATCAATACGCGGATTTTTTTTTTAAATCCGGTGGGAATTGTCCGGCACCGGGATTCGAGCCACGGTCCTTCTGCACGCGAGGCGGATGCTCTACTTCTACGCCACCGCGGCACCGCTTACTATATTTTTCGAGCGAGCACTATGTTTCACGAGACGATTATTTTCTCCCCGAACAAAAACAAGCCAGGTTTAAATACGGCTTGCCACGGTATGGTGGCGCCATCTAGGTTCAGTAACGTAAAAAAACGCGCAAACCACCGTAGGGTTCTCGATGCCAGTGCCGCCATACAGGGTGGAGACACCCTTTGAATGGTCCCGTGCCGCCGCAAATTGGGTCAACGTGCTCAACGCGTTGTTCTTTTTGTTTCCCACGAGACCCAGCAACGCGAAACAGATAAGATGATTCAAACTTCCCCAGTAAACCCCGTTGCGGCGATAATTTTAGCGTGGTTTTGATACAATGACTTGCTTCGGCGGCGAGCGGGTGACCCAAAATGGCGGCGCCAGCGTATACGTGTCTCCACCCTGTACTGGGGATGCGTAAATAAAGGTACTCCATTCTGCGGAGCGGTCGGTTATTGTGATGTCATTGCAGACCACGAAAACACACGATTTAGCAGGAAAATCAACATTTTAACTTAAATTGATTAATTTCTCGGTGAATAAAGCATCGTTTGTATCCGGACAAGCGCCGGGGGAACTATAAAACGCGAAATCTGGAATAAAACAAACTTGTATTTTGTCTTCATCGCCCCTTTAAGTCCCGTGACGTGGGCAACGACGTCGGGAGCATCCCGGGTGACGTTATTCATCCCCGTGTCACGTGACCCATACGTAGGAAGACAGAAGGCGGAAGGGGCGGCAGGTCGTCCCTAGCAATTTTTGGGCCACCGTTTACTGGTCGTTAACCCACCAGCGCCAAAACGTAAAATCCTGGTTAGTTCGCTGATTGCTCCCCCACACAGCCAGATGTGCTTCGGCGTGTGAGCTGCTCTCTCGCGCCTGTAAGTGTCGACTCCCGCTACGGCGGCCCTACACACTTTCTACCTCACCTATTCTCTACCCCCTAAATTCCACTCCTCCGTAGTACGTCGTACGCAGGTGCACCGTCTAACTGGGTGCAGTAGTATCCGCACTGCACCATTTCCTGACATGCCCGTTGTGCTGGTGGGAGGTTTCAACGTAGACGTCTCACGGCCCGACGCGACATGTGGCCGAACCGTTAGGTTGGTGTGCTACAGACAGTATGATGCCTCCACAATGCGGGAGTGAAACGGACAGGCTGTTGTCTTTCCGGTAGAATAAAACTCGCGTACACCCAAGTTTCGTTCAGCTAATTAGGTAGGAAGTATGCTCAATCGATAATTACGAACAAACATGTTTTGTTTTGTGCACTCCTAGGACTGCGCCCAGCTTTGTATGCCGTCCTTCTTCACAGAGTGGAAGGGCACAGATTTTTTTTTAAGAAACTGGCTGGTAAACATAAATAAACCATTCAGCCAAACGTACAAGTATTAAAAGGTACAAAATCATATTCACATTCAGTTACTTGCAGCATACTTGCGGTACACTGCACAAGAATTGGAGACCTTGTAGTTGAAAGCCAGAGAGAGATTCCAATATCATGGGCGAAGCCCATTAGGGGCTGAGGCTGTTGGCGTCTCCTCACTATACTAAAACAAAGGGAAACTCATTTACGCCTCACGCTAGAACGTAACGCGTACTAAAAAATCACCGGGACATTTCGTTTACGCCTCCCGCTGGAGCGCTTCGTAACACGCGTTAAAAAAAGGCCGGGACACTGGTTTACGCCTCGCGCTAGAGAGATTCATCCTTCAAAGACAGACTTTTCCAGCAAAGCTGTATGCCTCTACCCCCAATGGGTTCATCTCCGTTGGCAAAAATGCCAAGGCAGCAAGAATACCACTGCATGCTTCGCCCTTCCCCCAGGTTTCATGTTAGTGGAGATGGCCCAGGATTTTTTTTATTTTAGGGCGAAAGCTCTACTACTCGGTATGTTTCAAGGTCACTCATGGCGTCGCAATGACCTTCAGCCACCAGCGCGCATGATGCGCCTTTCTTATCGCTGCGCTTGCTCGGAGCTTCACCGGGTATGGTGAAACGGCTGTTTCGCCTGCCCCTTATCGCTTATCAGCAGAGTTACTGGATATAGACAGTTGCGAAACTCCCCATAGGCCCCATGTATCGAAAGCCGGTCTTCGGTTGCCCCCCTGCGCCGGGGCAAGCACGGGGCAAGTTGACTAGCCTGTCGTCTGTCGGCAGGACGTTGAAGTAGTACTCAAGTGCTTGCGGCTGCTGCCGTAAGTCATAAAAATAAAAGCCGCAAAAACACAAGTAAATTTTGCGTAATATTATGTTTTAATTTAAAAAGCAATCTTTATTTTACAGAAGAATTTTGAATAATAATAGTTTAGCGAAGTTCTGTTTTTATCTCCTAGGTGCCGCGCGCGTGGACTTGCCCCTCAGCTTCCACGGAGTGGGGGGGGCTAGCGCCGCCCGGATTCTGAAGCGGAGTTTCGCAACTGTCTATATTGAGTAACTCTGCTTAGCAGCGACTGGGCCGCCCTTGCGTGCGGGACAGTGTAAGCGAACCACGTGAACGACTCTGAAAAGACTGCGCTGACTGACCTTACAGAAATGAAGACTAGATAGACGCAAAAGAAGCAGTGTTTTCCCGCCTGCTTCGAGACGTATGGCTTTTGGGTCTCACCATCTATGGCATGCCAGCTGGGCTAGAGTTCCCGTATATCGCGTAGCGCGAAAGTTGCGCGTCTGATTGCCACATGCCGCGGGTTCCACCTTACGACAGCGAAGCCCGCTTTCAGTGATGTGCACAAGACACAGTGATGCGCACAAGACAACGACTTTGGTTCTGCTCAAGTTGCCGGCGACAGTTGCCGTGCCGGCGGCAGCGGCGGCTCAATTGAAAGCGTTGAAAGCAACCTACTATCCGCGTCATCGCGCTGTCCAGCAGCTGCTGGCACGCGCATGCGCCGACTCCTCCTCGTCCCTGCCACTGGCGTGGCGGCACGGCGGCGGCTCCTACACGCGTGGCGGGTGGCTTTCCCGCACTACCTCAGAACTCAAAATGGCAGATGGACGCAACTCTGCTCTCCTAGGGGAGCTATATACAGGAACTCTAGGCTTGGCTGTCCGTGTTGTGCCCTCTAGCGCAAGCGAAAGGCTGAATCCAATCATTCAGTAGAAATACCTAGACGGCACGATGCGAAATCTCAAGCAAAGAGAAACTTTCACGGAACACTGCGTGCATTCTCGTTGCTTTCGGTTGTGATAACTGGGTTGAGAAGTGTTACCCCTGAGCCATTTTTTGAAACCAAGCTATACAGCGCTAAGACTACTTTATTGAAAGACCTAAATAGCATTTAACTATAACGAAAATGTCAAAACTCAATGAAAGCCTTTTCCGCTTGAGTTTTGCACGTTGCAGTGAAACCAGTTTTAACCACCAATCACAGGACGCAATACGGAGACAATCGTTATTACTACGGTTAGAAACGAACAAAGAAGCTAGAAAAAAATGCATCCTTTCAGGCAGTCAAGTGCGGTTTCCCACACTTTGTACGTTTGCATAAAGCAAGTCATTTTATAATTAATAAACAACGTCCGAAAGTTTCGACTTCAGGTTCGTAACTTCGTGTTCGCATTTCATTAGCTGTAGTGTGTAAGTCTCCAACCTCGCATTTTTTGTTAAGAACAGCCCATTTTGCAAACCAATACACGGTTGTAGCGAGCACGTCTACAATACCTCCAGGGCTTCAGCACAAAGAAGCGACAGGAAACGGAGGGAGGGGACTTCAAGGAAACAGAAAAAGACTTTGTGGCCACGAACCAGCGAGAAACAGGGCCGTGGCGTGTGGAGCCACGTCCTGGAGGAGCTCGAAGCACCTGTACTTTGACAGGTGCAGCATAGAAGACAGCGTCGCCGACGAGGGCACTGCTAGTCGCCAAAGGAGCATCGTGCTCACGAACGCGCCCGCGGCCTCAGCGTCGTCGGTGGCAATTTCGTGCGCGAACACTCCAGCCAGCAAGATGGCCGGCAGGCCGCCGGTGGTCACGTACACGTCGTCCGTCATGGTAACCTGCGACGGTAACGTCACGGTTAAGGACGCAACAGACGCTCGAGCAGAAAAACCGAACGTTATAAGGCTGGCTTCCTCGCACAGCATGACCCCTTCTACGCGCTCGCAATAGGGTTCCCAGCGTGGCAGATTGGCACGTCACCTCTGAGCTGAAAAGTAGTGTTAAAAAATTTCATGTGCTCTGCTACCTCTTGCAGTTCAGGTATCCTTGGAATGGGGTGAAGATGTCGAGTCGACCCACAGTTGACTGCCCCTACGCTGCTTGGCAAAGTTGACAGAAAAAGTTCACAACTTTTTATATCTGTGCTTTGTCTTCGGAATTTCGTTTGCCCATAAAAGCACGAAATTTTTCTCGTAATTTTATTACCACCCTATCTACAAACCCGTGAAAACAGGTTTACAAATACCTGGGTCGTTACCCTGCGACTGCAAGTGGTGATGCGCCATGTGTCCGACATTGGAATGGGATTTAAAATGTTGCTTATACGCAAAGCTTAGGTCTCCTTCCAGCATATGATATATTTTGTTACACTCTATATAATCAACTGACTACGAAAGTTTAATAAATTCTACTTATAGCCAGTGAATACGGGTTTCCTTTAAGTTCAAATTTCGAGAAATGTTTGCGCAACTAAAGGATATCCTTCAGTTCCTTGGAAATTGTGTCAGAGTTCTTCATTCCATAAACAGCTTAAGTATTCTGATGCTATAATCTACGCAACCGCGGAACAGTTAACAGAAAAAGAATGTTAGGACCTAGTACTGGTTATATGTTTAGACTTGTTTTGTTTCTGTTTTCAAACCGTTAAAGTCCATGCCGATCAGTCTTGTGATAGCAGAAAGGTAGTAAATTGATGTTAAGTGCTTTCAGCGTCGATAACCACCCTGTATACATTTTGGACATACGCATGTGTTGAAAGGATAATAAGCTTTGGAGGAACACGCGAGCGGAGTTAGTATATATGTAACAGGAAATGGGTAACCTGCGACCACTTAAGCTTGCAAGCTGATAACCTCGCATGCCCTCGCTGATAACCTCGCTGATAACCTCGCCACGACCTCGCATGCTATGATATTGATTGGCCGAAGGGTACCTGGTTTTTGGGCGGAAAGTTTACGTTGATCATGGCCAGAAGCACATCGGCAGGGGGCATGTGAACGTTGAAGCCGGACAGCCTGTCCACAGTGGTGTACATGGGCTTCTGCGAACCCTGACCGTTGTGGAGTCCGGCCGCGGAGAGCGCCACGCGGCCGTGGACGCGAGACAGTCGCTTGGAGAGGTCTTCGCGGCCGTACAGCGCGGCCAGCAGGAGCAAGTTGGACTCGCTCCGGCTGTCGGCCAGCGAGGCCTGCAGCCATGCCGGTGACACAGTCAGCACCGTCCAGTTGCGGTATCGGAGGTCCATCTCGGGAAGCATCTGGGGATGAACGTCGACATAATAAAAATATGAGAAGTCAACTTTCTAAATTTGCTTTTGCACACTGGTGTACAGCTTGGCTTACCCGGAATCAAGAGTGCGTGAATAACATTGTGTTGGCTATTCAGTCAAGTTGAGGCCCCAGTTTCTCCCCCACCCCCTTTTTTTCTTGGTCCCTATGTTGAAGCTGGAGCTGTGCAAAGGTTTTGACAACTGCTAAAAAGGAAGTCCCGAGCCATGCTTTCTAATCGAAGCACCCGGCGCGGGCGGTGCGCATGTATGTGCCTCTAAGAGAAATTGCGCTCTAGTTCACTAGCTCCCCTTATCGGCTGATGCCTGACTGTAAATGGTTGGATGTGGAGGAAGCATCAGAGAAATTGAGGTGGTTGTGGCGATTGGAAGGCGAATGCGATAAGGAGTCCGCCCATTCGTCTAACCGGTTCCGTTGCATAGAATAAGTACAACCGCCCCCCCCCCTCCCCCCTCACCTCCCACCTCCCCTCCCGAAATCTTTTCCGCCGCGGCTACGGATGATTTCCGTTGTAACCGCGCAGCTAAGTACATTTTAGGTGGATGCCAATTTTACTTTGCAGAAACTTACTCCACCTTGCGGCTTTCCCATAAATCTGGTTGATTACACTTGTTTCTTTCTTCGGCATGTTGATCAATTTGCTCTCGCATTTCGAACTACTAGCCACCTTGTTAGCTCGGTTGGTGGAGCGACTGCCCTACATAGGCGGTGGTCCCAGGTTCGAATCGTAGACCTGGACAATTTTTGCTTCAACTGCTACTTTCTGAGAAAGCTGTATAGCTTCCCTTTGTAGCCGTTTACGGCTGAATTTCAAGTGGACGTCAAATTTGCCTTTCCAGAAACTTATTCCGCCTTGGGGTTTCCCATAAATCTGGTCGATTAAAACAGCATGGTTTTATGAGCATGTTTTGTGAGTAATTATGAAATCTAAGAAGCGGAAGAATAAGTCGCGTTGTTTCGTAAAGTTCTCTTGAACTCAAACCGGCAACAAAAATACAGGACGTTGATACCAATCAATGGATCAATCGACCAAAATGTTTTTATTTTCACCAGTGCAGCATTCAGTGAAAAAGGGGTGTGGCCAGAGAAAAAGCCGCTTGTTTGCGGCTTGGCAAAGCTCCGGGCTCCCACACGGCCGTGACAGGTCGACGCTCAAAGGAAGTAAAATTATCACAAACGCATGCTTCACAAACGCATGCTTCTTCATGACGGGTCCTCAAAATAAAAACAATGGCAAACACTGCATAACAACCAAAATGAAACCTAAAAACCGAAAGACACCTTTCTGACATACTCATGTTATTTCAAAACAACAGACATATATTTGCTCGTATCTTAGTTCGATGACATGAGGATGTTGTCAAAAAAGCTGGTAAAGGCACAGGCTACATTATGACCCATGCTCACGAGGGGAGGGGAACAAGAATTTGTAAGGGCTTCGAGCACCAAGCCAGCAATTTCGGCCCGTGTGCTTGGTTAATCGCTTCCGCTGAGCGCAAGCTTGCTCGAACGGAACGCCTATTTTCGTATTTCACCGACGACTTTCGCGAAAAGCAGTCGACTACCACGTCCACGCTTTTCGTAAAGGTAATTTAGAAGTTTGCTGAGGTTTGGTTGATCTTTTCAAAGCTTTATCAACTAAAGCATACAGTGCAGACGAACCAGTAACATGTCAAAGATCTTCCTTCCCTGCAACGTACTCACAAGTCTTCCGTTCTGTTCAAAAGCACACGTGCCGCCTTCGGGAGGCATGTTCCCCACCGCTGCAGTACACGTGCTACTCATAACGTGCATCACTTCGTTTGAGAGGGTGAGAAACTAAAGACCTTCCGTGACAAGCGCCGGTCAGTGACGGTGTTGTCATATGCGAAGACAGGATAGGGCCACGAACCAACCCCAAAGCGACACTTAGTTCACTGTTCATATAGAGCTTAGCCTGTGCGGCTTCCATAGCGAGCCACAGTTAACCCTTCCCGGACTTCCTTACCCGACTAGGTCTCGCGCTGTCCCAGTAGGCAGTGACTTTTACTACCGACGATATCATTTCCCCTTGTAAATAAAACGAATCTGCTTCATTTTTGCTCACCTTGCGGGAAATACAAAACAAAAATAACTCACTCTTAGTTGCACGACATGTGAGTACTGGCCTCATGTTCGAAGGTTAGCTATACGCCTCGAGCTTTGCGATAGCTGCGCCGCCTGCCGCCGCTTCTCAGCGGTGTTTACGGGATGAGCGCTGGCTGGCTGATAGGGGCTCATGCTATGTTTTGCTTCTCTTTCACTTCTTTTTGCCTCTTCGCACCCTAAGCAACTTGTTATGGTATTGTCTGTAAGCAAATAGTACGCTTAGGGCACTTAAAAAAACAGCTGCAGCTTGTTAGAGTGCTCGAACGCCTACAAAAGCTATCCGAGGACGCGGTTCTGCTCGCTTCCTGACCGCTCTTTCGGGCTTCAGCGACGACAGCAGCATATCACCACTGTCGCCTCCAAACACGTCAGGCGCAAATGAACTATTGTCGCCTCGTTTAAACGTGGTACTAGCACAGAGAGAGCTTGGATTCGTCTTGCAGCGCGTACAACAAATGTGACCTCGTTTCAAATAGAAAAAATCTGTCTCGTAATGTGATTATACCGGACAACCACTTGCGCCTTTTAAGGGTATATAAGCCACGCGAAGATATTAAGCATAGCGCAAGGGTCTATAAATGTGTGCGCACTCACGCCTTGTAGCGAGAATCACGGAAAGGTAATGAAACCACGGAATAATATATTGTCTGCAAGGTCGGGAAGAAACAGAATCACTCGTTCGGGGATGAAAAAAAAAACCAGTGCAGCTTAGGAAATGCTAAAAACGGTTGTCTGAACTTAAGTCAGGTAGGACTTACCATAACAACTAGATGCGAAATGTTGTTTTTTTCGCAGGACGTGGGGGGCGGAAGGCGGGGGAGGGGGGCGGGGACGCTTAGCTATTGTGTCCGAAAGCGGAACAAAATTAAGTAATAAACATTTTAGTAATCACACACAATTTGCGCGTTCAATTTCCTTTTGTTTTTCGTCTTCAACACACAGCTGATCACTCGGTAGACGTATTTTTCGAAGTACAGGACAGGAAGTTCAAAATTATAAAAGGTGTCGCTGGAAGAATGTGGTATTTGATAAAGCCATCGGATTTAAATTTGTGCTAGTTTCTGCAGGCTCCCTGTGTCATATGGCAACGTTGGAAACGCGCTTAGTCGCGGACGCGGCTTACTCTATAAGCCCGTCACCGCGCTGCTCGCAGAGGATATATGTAGAAGATGATCAATGTTTGCGAGCGCTCACCTCAGAGCAAGACGACCCAGCATTAAATTCTTTGTCGTGTGCTGATACCAGGGTATAATTTTGTATTATTCACCACACTTCCCGGCCGCGGCGGCCGCTTTTCTGATGGAGGCGAAAAGCAAAAACGCTCGTGTGTTCGAGATTTCGGCGCACGTTAAAGATCCCCAGGTGGTCAAAATTAATCCGGAGCCCTCCACTACGGCGCGCCTCATCGCCTGCGTTGCGTCGGCGCGTTAAACCCCACAATCAATCAATCAATATTCACCACACTTCTTTTCGAATGTTCGTGAAATCAATGCCACATTGTTTGTCCAGGGTAGTGATCAATATCCGAGGTAGTATTTCAGCAATCGTAACTGGCGTGCTGTCAGGTATGAATGCCCCGCTGGGATATATAAGCGCACAAGACCGGTTTACATCATGGTGTATACGCATATCATGACCATCTGAGGAAACGCTGCTTACGGGGGCACTCTTAGGAAATGTCATGACAGTGGAAATAGAATCAGTTTCATGCGTATGCCGGCTTCGCGACATTGGTCTGCGACCCACACCTGGCGCTCATACAGACCGAATGTACCCCACTAAGATCGCGCCAGAAACGTTTGCCCTCTCGTACCCCACTAAGATCGCGCCAGAAACGTTTGCCCTCTCGTAAATACACCACGTTTGCGAACAGAGCTATTGCTCCGCATTAATATGTGTTTCGAACGCATACACACGGTAAATCTCAGTCTCGAACGTGCCCCGAAAGCAGCGGTGACAGTGGGCGGCGGGCCGGCGACTCCAGTGGCTGGTTACGAAACGGACCGCTAGGGGGATTTCCCCTACAGGCAGCGCTCGAGGCGTATAGCGCTTTCAACCTTGACAAGACAAGCAGACCGTACTTTACTATGTGTACACCGAAACTACGCAGGTCAATACGGACGTAGTTGTTGTTTACACAGAAGGATCTGTCAAGGGTGGCGATCACAGAGCAAGCAAATAGTCTGGACTATTTTATTCCCTGCAGGCAATCTTTCAGAGTCAAAAAATTGTACACGCCTACAACCAAATGTCCTGGCATTGGGTGCCACGGCCATTCCAACGCTCTCGTAGTTGGAATTGGTTGATTTACAAATCTATTTTACAAAGTATGGCTCGCGGTCTTGTCACGGTAGTGAAAGTGGGGGAAGGAGGCGGGGCGTCGACCTCCTCCTCTCTTCTGTTTTTGCGGTATACTTCTTAAGGTCAACGGGTACATGAACTAAAGCAGTCTTCCTGTTTTTTTCTTTCTCTTCCACCGGGCCCAGCCATATCACGACCCATAACACGGAGCTTTCTACAACATGCATTGTATAACCTATGCGTCGTTTCACGCGTAATTGAAAGGTGGCGAAAATGTCACAAGGGAATTAGTTTCTTATTTGCAGCTGGTTCCCTACCTACCGCGAGCCAGTCGCCGTGTGAAATGTAAAGTTGATTGGGATGAAAAATTGATGCTGAGTCTCAAGACAACCCTGTACCTGATGCCGGGAAAGCCGCTTTTATTTTTTCCGCCACAAATATGTCATATCGCTTACTACACGCTCTCAAGAAACTTCTAAATTTATCGCAAGGGTCGTGCGGCTAGCTCAGAGAACTCAGCCGTGCGAACCCCGAGTCTTCTTTACGAGTGTGCAAGGGAGCGCATATGGCGGGGCCAACGTCCTTACGTTTGCAACGGCTGTGTGAAATGCGCGCGAATAATCCAATGCGGCATTTCATTTTCCCGCGGAGTTTCCCGCCTGAATTCCCATCGCAAGCGCCGAGCGTGAAATGGAGATACAGGTGAGGAGGTGCGGGCTGTCCGAGCCCGGAGAATAACGCGCCCTGGTAGTTAGTAACTGATTAGCATAAAATATTAATTTCGAGCTCGTGACCTGCGGCTCGTGCTTGAATGGTTTTTTTTTTTCGGTTTTATTTTCTTTATTGTTTTTTGAAAGAGAAGGTACGCAATGTGGTCATGAAAAGGGAAAAGATTGAAGGCGTTCTTTTGATAGCGCTCACTCGAAATTAATCGAAAGGGGTGTGGCCATGACATGCATCAAGGCGGGCTTAAACAAGTCGTGCGCGCACAAGGTACATGACGCATTTAAAGAACAGATTGCCCGGCTGAGCAATGCGGGATTCTCTTCTGCAGTTGTTTCTCGCGTTTGCGAAGCACTGCTGAAAAAAATTAAACGAAAACCGAAGGAAGGTGACATGCAAAAAAAATAGAAAAAAAGAAAGTTCACCTTATCCCGTATTGGCACAGGATCTCGCATAACCTCAAAAAAGTTGCTCAAAGGTATGACGTCAATGTGGTGTTTAGCGCACCCTGCAAATTGGCGAAGGTTTGCCCTATGATGCCGGAAAGGAAGCGGCAATCGTGCTTCAAAAAGCACGGCGAATTATACACAGAATGCACCATGGGACTTGTCTACGAGATTCCCATGAGTTGTAACAAGTGTTATATTGGCCAAACAGGCATATGTTTTAACGACAGAGCGCGCGAGCACTGTTGGGCAGGGAAGAACAACGCTGGGGGCCACACAGTTGAGCACTGCAAAAGGTGCCCTCTGAAGGGTACAAACTGCGCTCCGCTCTTCGAACAGGCCACGTTTTTAAAATGGATCAGAGATAGGCAAGAAAGAGAGTTTGTGGAGGCGCACTTCATTCACAAGGCGGGAAACAAGTGCATCAATGCATCGTCGGTCGCATTATCACTCAAAGAACTCGAGTTCTTAGATGGACCCGTGTAGGTTGGCGCACGTTGTTGTGACGTTTTCATGACGTCAGAACAGTGTATTTAACCTAGGGTTTTTCACTAATAAAGCTTAGTTGGAAGTGACGCCTTGTCTGTGTCTACGTGCTTCTTCTGGTCCCCGTTGTTTAGCGCCTCAAATTTATTCAGGTAAGCCAGACCTCGTGACACCTGCGTGGACTTTTGGATTGCGATTGCTGATCTGTGGATGACCAGCCACGCTTTCGTGTTCTACGCAAAAAAAAAAAAAGTTTTTTTTTTTGTTTGGCAGGATTCTATTAACTGGCTCGTATGGAGCCCGGACCTTCCTTTTGCTGCAAATTACGTGTTACCAGACATCCACTACTAAACAGCACTTTCAAATGAATGTCGAGCTATTATTATTATTAATCCTATAGTAATACCGAATCATTTTCAAATTTTGAAGAACTTGGAAAGCATCCCGATTATTTATTTCTTGTAAATCTGGTTAGTATTTTCAGCGGGTTGCGACTAAACATTTCAAAACAACCGTGTGCTGCATGCGTATAATCAAAAGTAAGAACTAGAGAGAGCGTCGTTTTGCCAGGTCTGTTTAGATAACTTTCTCTTCAAAAATCGATAGCGAGTTGCACGAATCGCGTGTTTGCTTCACGCTAATACTGCGATAAGTTTGACGAAAGAGACGCCTTTTATAACTGAGTTAGGGAACGAGCACACAGAAAGTCATTTTTTTCCCGCGCCCTAGAAGGCGACATGCTTCGTAGCAACGGTTAAAGACAGAGATTCTGTACAACCAAACTTGAGAGATTCCAGTGAGTTATCTGACAAAAAGAAGTAGCGGAGAAAGTCACTGAATGAATCTGAATTTTGTAAACAAAGTTCGCGCATGTCAGGCGACATTGCGAATTAAACGCGACGCAGAAAAAACTTTTACAGAACGTTCGACAGTTGCTGAGGTTGCTTATGCGCAAGCTTCTTACGCCCATTCCCTATATTTCACAAATCTTACGTTCCTTGATGGTATGTCTGTTATTTTTGGATTGTTTTTAAAATACCCGCGCGACAGCACTAGTCTAGATTGAGATTTGTGATTTTGTTACTTCACATTGAGTTTTTATAGCTAGATTTGGCTATAAGTTCCTAATTTGGGAGACTTCTGGTCGTTTTATTCCGCTTTAGGCTATCTTGGAGGAAATCGGACAACTTTTCGTTTCGTTCGGTTCTGTTTTTCTGTTTTTTCTTCAGCAAACAAACTCACGCTATTAGAACGATTGATTAAATGCCAACTTCACCAATTATGTATTTTTGTGCATAATGTATAAGGGGCGTAACAAGGCTGGTGCTTCGCAACAATTTTATATTGCTGTTTTCGATACCTCGACATTCTTGTCTTGATTGCGTGACGCAGGCGGCTAGACAGAAGGCGGATTGGATATATTTTGATTTTTTCAGTTCATTCTTAGCTCTTTTTTAGTTTTCTACTTTTTCTTTATTGTTTTCTATTTGCACTACTATACCGAAAAAATGTTTAAACTTCGCCAATTACTTTTTTGTGCAGATAAAATGTGCTAGACGTTTCGAGGCTAGCGTAGTCGGCAAAGTAAGTGCTTACGCTATCAGCTTCACTTATCAGCTTCGCAACATGTGAGTTAGTCCATTTGACAGCCGACTAGACAGCTGCCGGCGTGCACACCATCAGTGCCCAGATAAACGAGCTAAACTGGAACCGGTGTCATATTCGGGCGAGATGGCCGCCTCCTCTGCAGTGATATACTCTACCACTGCCGTCAGTCTCTCCGCCTCTACCCACCACCCCCCCCCCTCCATTCCCATCACGGACGCACAGATCTGGCGCCGCCTACAGACAAACACTTACTACAACCACCACCACCTACACCACTTATCTCCAACCGCCTGCTCCCTAAACTGCACGCACTGCAACTCGCCATTGACAACACTCCACTCGGCATGGCAGTGCCCTACTAACTCCCCACCTCTCCAACCTACCAGCAGTGGGAGTTGTGCTGCGCAGCGGCCAGCTCAAGGACCAGGCCGCACTGGTCGAACGGGCTAGGTCAGCGGCCGTGGCACGTGGCTTACCGTAATAGGATAGCCGCCTTTGCCAATTTTCTTAAACACCCTCCTTTACCTTTCCTCAATTTTCAGAAATAATTGTTTAATCTCTCTCTCTCTCTCTCTCTCTCTCTCTCTCTCTCTCTCTCTCTCTCTCTCTCTCTCTCTCTCTCTCTCTCTCTCTCTCTCTCTCTCTCTCTCTCTCTCTCTCTCTCTCTCTCTCTCTCTCTCTCTCTCTCCTCTCTCTCTCTCTCTCATATTCAAGCGTCGCCGACCGGAGGATTTCGTTTTAATACGAAACCATTACTCAACTATGTTGGTAAAAATTCCAGCGTCCATGGCACACAAACTGGCTGACTGCTTAAAGTACAAAAACCGTCTAAGCTAACCGCAGCTGTGAAAAGGCGTCGCACACACTGCCGGCACATATACCTTCCACAATTCAACACTAATATTTCGCATTCAGTCCTTTATAGGGAAGGGCATAGGTGTCTTATAAAAAAATGATTTTTTTTCATATTGTTGCCTGCGTCAAAAGTGAGGGCTCTGGCATAAACTTTTTCGGCGAGATTTTCTCCCAGCGCATACGTTAAATGCTGTTCTAAGCGTAGAACTGAAGCGAATTTTACTGCAGAATTTTTATAATTATAATACTGCACTAACCCCCCCCCCCTTTCACGACGAGTGCTTCAAAGAGAAGCACTTTGCATGATTACGTGATGATAGTGTTTCAGCGTCAAGCACGTTGCGAAACATATGCTGAGTAATCTTTGGAGAAGATGTGTTCGTAAGACAGCGACAGCCAACCGTTTGCGTAGCTAGGACATCGAGTTCATTACGGGTACTCACATTAATTTTTTTTTTACTTTTAAAGGACGCTCTTACCAAACGAACAACCTTGCATGCGTCCTTCCATTTTATTTTTTTTATATATTCATCCATGCCCAAGATACAGGACGAATTGTTCTAGCTGCTCCTTTGTGCAGCGTATCGCATTAAGTTGGATTGGCCGTCGCGAAAAATACGTCGGATCACAAAACGAAACAGGGCAGCCGCAACAAGCCACCCTCAGGTCTTGCGTCCTTATCCTACGTTTGACCACGCAAACTCTCGACAAACTTTACCCAAATGACCTCCTTTTGAGCTGGCGGCGCACTAGATACTATACCCCTTGCAGGTTTGTGAAAAAGTTGTGACCCGTAATTAAGCTTCAGAACTAAACCATTCGTCTTCTTTTGTTGCTTTATTAATTACACCGTCTACAGCGGTTTCAAATGGTCAAAATCCCTGCCTGCCGGGTTAATATGGTAAAGGGATCAGAACACACAACTTTTCGCGTACATCGCAGGTTCGAAGTAAGCATTATGAATCAGTAACCACTAAAACTGTACTTGTAGGCTTGAGAAGCGATAAAAAGAATTAAGGTCAATTTTGATGGTCGTAGGTCCGGTGCTACGACCTAACTATCACCCGATCTCACTCCCCTGTGTCGCCTCAAAACTCCTTGATTCAGCTCTGCACAAAGTTCTTGCTGCCTGCGTCAAGACCTTTCTGATACCAAATCAGCACGGCTTTTTCTCGGGTCGATCGACGGTCACAAATCTTGCAAGCTTTATGACACAGGCTTCGGCTGCAGTTTGTGAAAACGGCCAGTTGGGCGTTATTTATTTTGACCTCAGTAAGGCGTTTGATGTGGTGAACCATCAGTTATTAATTAACAAGCTTGCTACGTCCGGTGTAGACGCAAGCCTTGTTGCCTTGTTGTCCAACTATCTCCTTGACCGGTCCTTTTACGCAGATGTAAACTACAAAAAGTCTAGTGTTTACCCTGAAATAAGTGGTGTACCTCAGGGTTCCGTGCTGGGTCCATTATTGTTTTCTATCTTTATTAATGATGTGTCAACAGTGTTAACAAACTCTTCTTTTCTTCCTTATGCTGATTATGTCAAACTATTTAGGCACATTAGCGGTGTTCAGGGCTGCTGTGCCTTGCAGAGTGATGTGTCGGCATTATCGGTCTGGTGCAGAAAAAATTGCCAAGTTTTAAACCCCGCTAAAACAAAAGTTGTCACCTACAGCCTGAAAACCTACCGTCTGCTGTTTTCCTACAGTATTGAGGGAGCTCCTCTGCAAAGGGTTGAGGAGATTAGGGACCTCGGGGTGCTTTTCCACAGTACCCTCTCTTTTTCATCTCATATTATGCTAATCACCCGGCGAGCGCTCCGAAGTCTTGGAAATGTGTGTCGGATTACAAAGGAATTCTCTTCTCCAGATCTATTTCTAATTCTATATAATGCAATATGTATCCCTCAGTTAGAATATGCTTCTGTTGCCTGGAACGGCATCTCCAAATCTGGTAGTGATTTAATAGAACGTGTGCGGACGAAGTTTTTATCCATATTTAAGCACCGTCATCACAATCACAGTCCGGGTCCTGATTCTGACCTACCCATAGTTCCTTCCATCCCTTCCTTGAACTGCAGACGTATGCGTGCAGATCTTACATTCCTTCACAAAATTGTTCATGGCGGCCTTTTTTGCGCAGACCTGCTTAACTGTTTAGAGTTTAGTGTTCCACAACGGCCCACCAGGTCGCATCGCCCGTTCTTGACCGCTGCGCGCAACTCCAATCATTCTCCTGTACGCAGAATGCAGAATTGTTACAACCGCTTCTTTGAACGCCTTGACATCTTTCAAAAATCCTTTACAATTTACCGTACTGCGCTGTTGAATACAGTAAGTTAAACATCTATGATATCTCTGTCGTTCGTTTTTTTTTCTGTAATTTGGTTTCTCTGCGGTTGTGTCTAACCAACCAACTCTGCCTATTTTTCAAACTGTTTACTGCCATTTGTTCGTCTTATCATTTGTCTCTACGCTCTTGCCGTTGTTTTTGTTGTATTACTGTCAAACTGTGTTGCTCTGCTTGTTGTGTGGTCTTTACAATAATATGTCTTTATATGTGGTCTTTACAATATGTAGTCTTAATATGTGGTCTTTACAATAAGCAGAGCAACAAAGGTATCTTCTTCTTTTATCTTTTTACCTGTAGCCAGGCTCCGCCTGTGCTTTATTTCTGTCATTTTCACTACTTCAATTTGTGGTGTCTTTCCGCTTGTTTGTTTCTTGCAATATGTTTCTTGTATTTTGTTTTTATGTAACTATCCGTGCGCCAGCATTTAGGCCTCTGGCTGTTCCTGGGCACGTAAATAAACATGATTGATTGATTGATTGATTGATTGATTGATTGATTGATTGATTGATTGATTGATTGATTGATTGATTGATTGATTGATTGATTGATTGATTGATTATTGTGATCATGATGACGAAGAGGAGAAGGAGGAGGAGCAGGATTATGATGATAATCGTGGTGGTGGTTATAAGCACTGGCGGGTCCTGCTCGCATTCGTCGCAACACTTCGCCTCACAGAAGCAGCAGCACTCACGTGGAAGAAGAGGGGCAAACCCATCTTCTGCGAGAGGGTGAGGAAGACGTGGAAGAAGTTGAAGGTCCGGGACCGGTTGGCCACGGCGGCCAGCTTGGGCCAGTCGATGCCCAGAGAGCGCAGCAGCTGCGCCACCACGCTGCTGTGGTCGTGCTCGGACTCGTGCTCGCCCAGGCAGAGGGCCAGCGCGTGGCCCACCTTGTTGGGCGCCGACATGTTGGCCGCGCCGCCTCCCGGCGACAGTGCAGCCACGCGCCGCAGCGCCGCCAGCCGCACCCGGTTGTCTAGCACGTGGAACTGGTGCGCCAGCTGCGGGTACGTCAGGGACCAGCGACCGCACACGAAGCTGCGACGAACACCAGCCAGCGCTGAAAAGTTGCTGGCATGCAGGAGGCCAGCGCGTACTTCTACGTGCTGGCCACCTACGAGCATCGATGGGAAATCTCTGCACTATTTGAAAGTAGGCAAGTAAGCTAGCAAGCAACCGCGTAAGTAAATATATATACGTATGTAGGTATGTATGTCTGTGTATTTATGTATGGATGCATGTGTGTTTCCCATGTGTGCTTCCTATGGGAGAGGCCTTTGCCCTGCTGTGGGCGTGGACAGGCTGATGATGATGATGATGATGATGATGTGTGTGTGTTTATGTATGTATGTATGTAGGTGTGTATGTATGTATGCATGTATGCATGTATGTATGTATGTATGTATGTATGTATGTATGTATGTATGTATGTATGTATGTATGTATGTATGTATGTATGTATGCATGCATGCATGCATATTTACATGCATCCATCCAATCATGTATGTATACGCCAGAGTTGTTCATACGGGGAGTTCTTCCACATAGGGAGTTTGCCCATTCGGCCCTTGATTCTGTGCCATGACAATTTGTCTACCACCTGTCCACTCGTAGCTAACGCATCGGACGAGGCACCGGGGCACAAAACATACTACTGAAACAAATTAAAATAACCAATTTAGCGCGCCTATTGCAAAACAATATTGTGACATCGCAAAAAGTATGCAGAAATTTTTAACCAGCTATTGCCTTCTTCATTTCTTCACCGGCCGACGTCGCGTCAACCGGCGATGAACAAACCATTACTAAGAAAGAGGGGGGGAGGGGGGCAGTACGTGGTAGAGTTTCGTCCGGAAAACAGCCGAACATCCAATGCAAAGTTTGGGCAGCCACTGTAGATCCACTTGACGTCCATGTCTGGATGTACATTTGCGGATGTACAGTCGACATCCAGCAGCATATGTACAAAGGATATACATTTCCGTATGTCCGAAGAACATACGCCCATGGACGTACAAAGGTGCCACGAAGCATAAAAAATGGCATAAATTAAATACAAAAGCAAAAACAGAAAAGCTACTCTGCTTTTCAATTGCAAAAATTTTGTACATCAACACCCCGACTTGTATATCGCAAGTTCCATCTGTATATTACTAAAATTAAGCCCACTTTTTTTAGCTTTTTTGAACCCCCTCACTGACTACAATGATAATCTCTTTGGGGAAGGGTATATAAGAATTGAAAACCGCTACCGAAATATGTGAAGCAAGTTTACCGTGTTCGAATATACTTGTTTGCCCGGTAGTTCTTTAGTGTTGTGCGGTGTTGTATTTGTTGTAGGAACGCATGCTTCTGCCCTAATGAAACATTTGTGACCGTGTACATTTTTACTGAACATCCAAAATAAATCCAATTTCGGGCGTCCGAATGGACGTACGGAAGTGTTACATCCGGACGTTCCACAGACGTACATGGTACGTCCACCGGCTCTGAAACGGACCTCTTGCGGACATCCGCTGGAGCCGGAATGGACGAACGTTGCACGGCCGACGGACGTCCGGTGGTTGCTTGGAGCTATGAACATCCCTCGTCATTCTGAGTTTCATGATTGTCAGAGATAGCTTGTGGAGCCATTAATCACTCACTCACTCGCTCACACACTGCGCAACATTCGTAATGCCGTACGAGTAAAAGTCGTCGCAAGGACTCGCCGTCTCCTGGTCGAGCGAGCGCCGCAGCCCATCGGCGAAGGACGAGTTGGCGTCCGCGATGCGGGCGTCGACGAGCCCGTACTGCGCCTCGTCGCGCCGTCCCGATGTGCGGACCAGTATGGGGAACATCACCAGCAGCAGCACGAAGGAGCCGGCCGAGGCGAGCGACAGCGTCGCCAGCTTGTGGCCCTGCTCGTCGCCCGAGTACTCGCCCACCAGCGGCGACATGATCGCCATGCCGTCCTGGATCTGCGGGGCGCGCACACGAGAGCGCAACCGGGACAGTGAGCGGGATAGGTGGCAAAAGAGGCGCATCGCCGCACTTTGGCCGCGCAGTTCAGCAAGTATCTAGTGGTTCGAGGTAAAGGAACGGGGGAAAAAAAGGCCTGGGGATATTATTGAACTCACCTGGAAGTTCACCTGCACACAACCCAGTCCGGAGGAGTGGGATCGAGTGGGGAGAGAAAGGGGCAGAGCGGGGAGGAAAGAGAGAGGAGGGAAGAGGGGGAGGAAACCAGTATACTTCAAAGCGCGTGCCGTCGCAATAAATGACACTTTACATGCACGGCCCGGAAAGGACTAACAGGCAACAACCTCTCACATCAGCAGGTTTAATGGATATTTTGGATCCGCGAAGACTGTGCGAAGCAAGAATAGCAATTTCCTCGTACAATTCGCCACCGCTTGGCCAACAGCCTACCCTGATTAGTCTTTAGCCCACATACATAAATATTAATTGTATATTAGTAAAAATTGGGAACAGGGTACCCGCATGGATACCGAAATATCCAAACGTTTATTTTTGCCATGGTCAGTAACCCCCGTTTTTTTTTCGTTGCTATACACACGAATAACGCGACGGCACAGTTGTATGGCTCGAAAATGTGGTTTCGGTTCAGCCATCCAGTTTAAATGACATTTAACTCCACATATGACTGCGGTAGCAGCATTAAGGCCTACGGCGTCTTAAAACCAAACACCCGGAAACATAGCCGAGTAAATGCTAACGCGTTTCAAGTACTAAGAAGAATAATGCGGAGCTGGCCACGCTCACCACCGTAACCACTAAACACGAATTACGATTAGCAAATTTGGCATTGGCTCGTAATTATCTAAAACGATGCGTCCATAATTACTCAGCCAAATTACTGCGAAGTTTACAAACAGCTCGTTTATCTTTCTTTTTTTGTGTGTGCCATTGATTTCAGTTCACAGACTTTATTATAGAATGCGTTTTTTTTTTTTAATAACCTCAGAGGTCACGGTGAGCACCTTCAATTAAGCCGGACGGCGGAAGCTACGCAGCTCCCCCACCGTGTTTACGCAAGGAGAACACGCGAGGGAAAAAATAAAAACTCGATACAACCTCCTCCATGCGAAACGGGAGATTGATTATAAAAGGAAATGGCTCAGCGCTGCGAAAAAAAGAGGAAAAGAAAACTCGTATGTTTATCTAAACCGAGGGCCGACCAGCGGACCATAGAAAGGTTCATAAGGGGCGGCTCGTCCAAAGAGAAGTGAATAAAAAAAAGGAAGCAAGTTTGAAAGGATCTTGGTCCGATCGGCGTCGTTAGCGTGCCGTTTGGTAACACAGTCCTGCCGCCGTAATTGGATTTCCTAAGGCTGGTCCCAGAGCGTGAGCCTTATCTTCATCTGTTTTGTTTTTGTTTTTCGTGGCCTCTAGCGAGCTATTCTTGTCAAAACGCTTATTGTGGGCGAAGCCTGTACTACAGGTGCGCACTTTTTACGTTCTGCAGGCAAGAACTCTGTACACGCGGCGAAAGTGCTCCCATTCGTCCTTAAAGTCCCCTGTCGCAATACGCTCGTCAGCGAGCTTTCCGCTACACGCCCACCGAGAAAAATAAATAAGCAGCGCTTCGCTATCGCGGAGCTGCGCGAGCTAGCTGGTAGGGTAACCCGCTCCCTGCCCGAATAACGCAACGCTGCGGTCCAAGGTTTGCAGGGATGGGGAAGAATGAGAACCATTTCGTCACGCGTTTCGAAATACCTCTCGACCGCAGGAGAAGCGTTACGACACACAGGCGTATCGCAAGTTGCACGATACTGCGATCATGTATAGGGTGCCTGCCGTCTACGCGGACGCAGCGTATAAGTCACCATTACTGCGAGGCCCCGCTGAGTTAGGGATTGTTGCTTTTGATTACGTAGCTTTTCTCTAAACGATGCCGCTGACAATATGCCCGGCTTGCTGCCTTGGTACGCTGTTTCGCCTCTGTGAGAGACAAATATGCTTACTCGCATAATCTCCGAGTCCGATAGCTTCCGCATCTTCTGAGGGGGATACTTTGAACGCACAGCGCTCTATGAATCCCTTCTAGGTTCACTGAACGCACAGAACAAGAGCGTGTTAGGGGTACAGGCCAGAATCACCGACGCGGGAGAAGAAAAGATCGGCCGAATGCTGCGTGCTGGGCTCGTGCCCGCAGTCCCGCGTGCTATCTTCTTCGACTTTACTTCTCCTGCGTGACTGAGCAGATAGGTGTATGTACGTGCACTCACGACTGAAATTGGGCTGAATGCCTGGATCAAAGAGTTAAACAATCGCCTGTGAACACGCGACGTGAACTCTAGAAGTCACTAGAGCTCAGACGCAAGGAACCTTGACGCACATATATTTTACATCGTGTCTCAGAGTAATTTTCTTTTGATTTACTTCGCTTTGAAACAGCCTTTTTGATCTCTCTGGTGGACATTTAACACTGGAGTGTTATGTTTACGAACAGCAACAATGAAAAATTTTTGTGTTGAAGTGATATTACAGTTACAGTTAACATTGTATCCTTTACGTTTCGTCCGTTCTGACACTGCTTCAAAAAGTCGGCTTTTTCTCATCCCGCATCTCATCGCAGAGAAGAACGTACAGTTCCTTGTTTCTCGGACCTAAGTACTGAATTGGACGATATTTCCTTCACTTCAGTTTCTACAGATTCAATTTTAGTGTTATGAACTTCGCGCATTAGCCTTGAAAGACTACCCCGCTTCTTGGCCAATCCCCTCGTGGTTGCGTGTCACCAATAAAAAAACAATAAGAAATGGATGCTCTAGGTCTATAACAGGCGTACAAATGGGTAAATCAAAACTATAAACTCTTAAAAAAATACATAGTGCGGAGGTCAATTATCACATTCCTCTATTTCAAAGTAATTCCCGTTTTCCCCTCATAACTGCTGTCGGACATAAAATCCCAGCAAGCGCGGTCGCAAACTTTTTGCAAGCTACGCTGAGTGCTGATAGATGTTCGGGGCCAGTTTCTCCCGAAGGCCTCGACCTTTCTTGAAGGAGGAGAGGCTGGTTGAGCCCAGGCAAAAGCTAAGCCATGGCGACGTAGGCTGTTCTCAGTGCCGTACGCTGAATCGACCTCGCCCTCTGCGCTTCCATGTGTAAATTTCGCAATAACCAGGAAATCGCATGCACCTTGCCTCATGGCGACATCCCGGGCGCAGACGAGGCAGCCATCGCCCTTGCGGTTGTACAGATCACTCGCGGTGCCTCGCATGGAATCATCGCCACTGACTCTCAGACCGCCCTGCGAAACATTACCAACGGCAAGTGCAGCCCTCCAGCTGCTCGCGTTATACGCACCATCCCCGAGACTCTGCACTTACCTCGCATACATCTCCTTTGGACCCCCGCCCGCTCGGGCCTGGAGGGGAACGAGGTGGCTCATGAGCTGGCCTGCGAGCTCCCCAAAAAGGCGTCAGATCACCCTGTCAATCTTCCTCTCTAAGCACCCCTCGTTAGTTTTCAAGATATCCCAACTAACTACAAGGACACCACGCATTTATCCACACCCGCACGCTTCACTCACTCGATACTAAGCGACCGTATTACGGCAAATCCAGACGAACACCCTCCCTTCCCCAGCACTGTACAGCAGTATACGCCCTACCTTGTACTCCGTTCTTCCTGCGGGGTCTGGGCCAACAGGCAACACATGTTGTAGCAATGCCCCACTATGCAGACCAACAATTTTATTCACGACAAACCAGACTGGGAGGCCGCAGTGCTCAGCCCCAACAAGGACATCCAGACGGCTATCGCAGCTCTGGCGATCGGTGCGGGTCCTCCGGTGCTTCAGTAAGAACCGCCAGAGCATTCACCGCAATGAACGGCCCGGCCACAGGCGCCGCCGTCGGGTCCAAGCAGGACTCGGCCTCCGGCCCCCCGAGAAACTATCGAGCCACTGGATAAAGTTCTCTCTCTCTCTCTCTCTCTCTCTCTCTCTCTCTCTCTCTCTCTCTCTCTCTCTCTCTCTCTCTCTCTCTCTCTCTCTCTCTCTCTCTCTCTCTCTCTCTCTCTCTCTCTCTCTCTCTCTCTCTCTCTCTCTCTCTCTCTCTCGGGGTCAGTTCGTTCTTCAAAACAACTGTGAAAATCTGAGTTATGACATGTTATGAGCGTACTGAATGCCCAAGGGAACTTTTATTGCCCGTCAATGTGCTTCTGGAACACGTGAGAAGGGGATGACCGCTAGGTGGCACATCACTGCCAGTTAAAGTAAGGTCCCTAAAATTCTTTCAGGGACCTTAAGTTAAAGGAGCCATGAAGACAAAATACAAGTTGGGTTTATTAGAAAGACTGCTTAGTTCCGATAACAATGATACCAATATAATCGCAATCTTAGAACAAATAACGGAGATATTAAAGAAAACGTGTGAAGCAGTCGCGACCCCCTAGCCAATTTCCCGTAACTTTTCTATGACGTCACGGAACCTTGTTTGTGCGATTGGCGGCCGCCTAACTCACCTGTCGCGACAAAACGTGACTGGACGTCTGTAATGGGGCCTCTAGTTCCATTTGACCGCATCACTTGAATGCTAACGTGCAGTTAACGCACTGAAAATTATGTTTTATTGTTGGCCCGTATGACGTCATTCTTGCTCATAACACGTCACTGTGGCACAAAATCTGAAAGTTTTTAAATACTTCTTGCTTTTTTTCCGTTAAAAAACATCTTTTGTGGCTGTGACGGAGCTGAGTGAGATACTGAAACCTAGGTGTTTCAAATTAAACGAAGTTGTATTTTCTCTTCATGGCTCCTTTAAGGCTGAAAGTTGGGCTAGTTGGTGTTGATTTAGAACCATTTCACCAGAGAAAAAAAAGGACAGGGACCGAGAAAGAAGTAGACGGGACAATAGCTAGCTAGAGAGAAGTAGACGGGACAATCGCTAGGGATTGTTCCGTCTACTTTTTTCTGGGTCCCTGTCCTTTTTTCGCTGGTAAAATGGTTCTAAGACATCACTGCCGACTGGAGGCCGGATTCCGGTCATCGGGAAAGACGATGGCGTGTCGTTCCCCTCATCCGCAGCCATCTTCTACGAGCAGCGTTATAGGCATCCCACTCACGCTCATCCCTCGGTTACTGTAAGGAAGGGCATGATTATGATAGTGACCACACATCCTGATGCGCATACGTACATAAGCACAGATTTTCGCTTGGAGCGAGTCATTCACCCTATTTCAAGGTTTTTGATCATGCATTATTCGGCACGTTCGATTTCGCCCGCGCACGAAACTTCTACACACTGCCTTATGCAGCATACTTCTCCACCCAGCGATCTACCCAACTGGAACCCAGCCATGCATGCAGGCGCCGCATAGCCTTAGTCTGTACGCACGCGCCTGTCAATCCACAGTGAGCCGTAGAAGTGTACGCGAGGGACCCTCTGGAATAACAATATCCTGATCGCCGGCGAAGGTCGACGCGCTTCGTAGACCCTCGAAACACCCCTTGGGTAAGCCCCCGTAACTTCCGGCGTCACATTAGCACTGAAAGACATACAAGTGAAGTGGGGTAAAACGGAGGAAAAAGGAAGGATCAGCGGGCTTGTGACGTCGCAGAATGTAAAAAGTCACACTGGCATCGCGTGCCGGGATTTTCTTTATGAATAGCCACCGTGGTGACTTGATAAATGATCGGAACGTCGTGTGTCGGTGGTGGGCCGCGCCAGGCGCAACCGAGCCTGCCCGCACGATCGCTACGCCATCCCCTTCTCCCGAGACGCGCGCTTCGAGCCTGCTGCCTCTCCCCGCGACGTATGGCGTCGGCTGATAATTTCCCGGCGTGCCTTCGCTGAGTGGGCGCGCAACAAAAGGCAGCCAACAGCAGGCGGTTCCCACAGCCCCACGCGAGGCCTTCGCTCGCTGCTGCCCAGTTCCCCTGGTTCTCTCCCTCCCCGGCAGCAGGCGGGGGCTGGAGCGTTTACTTAGCACGTCGGTGGCGTGCCTTATTCGGAGCCCCGCTGTCGACGGGCGCAACTGATTGTCCTGGAACGCGGTGCCGTCGTATATTGGGCGTGGGCGCCCACCTTCATTGGGCTCTCCGAGCACGGCCCGGCGGCGATTGTTTCCGTACACACACGCACGCCAGGAGCAACCCGGGCTCGCAGTGCCGCCGGCCAGAAACAGGCGGGGCGCATCGGGCCGGACCCAAACAACGCCGCGACGATTTGTCACCGCAAGCCAACTACCGCACGACGAGACCCACTTCTCGAGCTGCCTGCTCTGTACAAACTGCGGAGTAAGAAAGTGGTCCAAACCCTTTGCGCGCTACAGCAGTCCGAGTTGCTCGGCGCGAATGAGTCTTGGCTGGTGGTGCAAGCAGCGTTTGCTCAGGGACATCTAGAAATAATGGTGCAGACAACAGGCGAAAAAAAATAAACCAAGCGCTTCTGCTATCACCACGAGCATGTGCTCGTGTCGGGCCTTACGCAACGCTGCAGATCGGAAGCTAGAAGACTGCCGCGCAATAGACACCACAACCGCACAAAGGAAAGGCGTCCGAGCAGATTCCGCAACCGGAAAGCATGTGACACGCCCAAAGCAAGTTCTCAGCTCTACTTTGTACCTCCGATCCAACTTCCAGCCTTTCCTCTATTCGTTTCCTCAGGGATGACCTTTCTCTTTTCTTTTTTTCTTTTTTAAACAACGCGTTGAAAGCGTACCGTTAGCTCTTTCAGAGAAAGAGGTAACGGTACGAATGGGTCACGAAACCGAGCTGTGTAATAGATAAGAGTGATATTTTGACGCAACTGTAGAAAGGTTGCATTGAAAATTTATAGATATTGATGCACGGCCGTACGCGAAGAGGGGACATGAACCATAGTAGATGATCAGCTATGAATTCACAATATTTGCAAGGCGGTCATGTTCTAATGTCCTCTCCTTCGTCTTCTCGTGAGAGTCATAGCAGTCATCTATTGTTAACTAGGAAGCCGCTAGAATCCTGAAAAAATTTTGAAATTCCATAAGATGCGAGCGCGGACGACTTCAGTGGCGCGTCAAGTGGGATGCGATTTCGATTTATGTTTGAAATGTGTAGGTCGATAAGCAGGGGAAGAATGGAAAGGGTAGCTACGGTTCACCGGTCTCTTCTCGCTTTTCTGCGCGAAGCAAGTGCAGCGCCGTTCCTATATCAGGCACCTAACGAGCCGTAGGGCAATCTCTCGCAAAAAGAAATAAAAGTTGGCTAACAAAGAGGCCCTAAGGGCTTCCGGTTAGTTTGCTGTCACCTACGTTGGTGTCACTCACCTGTCGGTTTTCTGCGATGAACAAGGGGCAGATTGCTGGGGAGGAAAGCTATGACCGAAGAATCCGCAGGCTAATTAACGCTTCCCAATGGAGGGCGTACGGTATCGATCGATAAGTGTGACTGGAGGGTGAGCCTGGCACAGGTGAAGGCAGCAAAACCAGTTTCCTACCCCCCCCCCCCCCCCCAAAAAAAAATAATAAATAATAACTGGTCGTGAAATACCTGTCAGGGGAAGACTACTTTGCACAAGTTATGGGACTTTTGCATATAGTATGTGGGCGTAGGCTGTAGCGTGCAGAAAATTCAGGCGGAAGCCACCGTAACGTGAAGCTTCCATTTTGAGAGAAGCAGGTGGAAGTGTGCCGTGTAATAGGCTTCGCGACACAGCATAAAGAACCCGAAGAAGGCGCATAGGAGTGAGGGGGCGAGGAGGTCCCCGCAACGTGCCAGCAGCGTATAGGTTCCAGTGGGCCTGCCTCTTACCCGCAATGCTACTTGACAGGAACTGGGTACAACCGAGAGAACAAACAGCGTATTTCACGGCCATACAGCGATATAATCTAACGCACGGAGCTGCCATCTTGCTTCATGCCTCTACTCAATGCCGGGGGCACAAGTTTTAGATTTTTTCAAGCGCGTGCAGCTGACTTTTTTTGTTTTCGGTTGCATCATTAAAAATTTGCCCAGATTGTATTAAGCAACAGCGGGAAGCCGTGTGAAAATCACCCATCGGGGAGAGCCTTTTTGTGACCTCAGACGACGTTCTTGGTGATCGAAACTTCACGGTGTGGCGTGCCAGCCGGTAAAGAGTTTCGTTGGCCGTTCAGTACAACCAGAGCATATCCAAAAGCTGTTTATACTGCTCATACAAGAAAGCGTCGACCTTCTTCCCTGCGCTTCAGGGTCGAAGCGCTGTGTCAGAATTCTCGGCTCGCGATCCCCTAGTTTGTTTGTTCTAGCTCTAACCAAGCTTTCCAGAGGTTCGTCATGTCGCTTCCCCCTATGGCCATTGCCACGCGTGATGTCTGCCTGTATGTATGTATCAGTACATGTTGTTGGGATACTTGGTGTCGCATTTTTAAGAAGAAAGAACTGCGCGTAAAGGACTGGACTGTGAGAGCGCGCCTGTCACGCCTCTCTTCACATAGTCTTGCCCTTTACGCGCAGTTTCTTCTTCTTAAAAGAAGCATGCATGTATGTCTTTTAGAATAAGTTTATTTGCCAATACACACAAAACCTTACTCTACAAGCGCAGTACACAGAATATTCATGTACAATGCCTGCGGGTGTATATACAGACGCCAACAGTCTTCAGCACAATCTATGTGCAGTATCAGGGATGCCATTATATAACCGTACAGCGACATACATAGCTACGTACAAAAGGAGTTAGAATATACGTATGTTGCAGAAGAGAATCGGCTATGTCAAACTGGTTTCAACGTGTGGGCTACTGTATCGCCTTAACCACATCGAGCGATTTTGCAAGCGAAACGGGGAGCGACGCGATGCGACGAGCACCGAACTATACTTTACGGCGCGGAGGAAATTTCTCATCGCTTCGCTTGCCAGGAAGTGGCCTGAGCGACTAGACAATAGGAGAGCCGTAAAGGGCGCAACTTCTGGCCGATGGCGAAGAAAAGGGAGCGGCGGCGTAGTGCATCCTAGAGAAGTACGACCTTCTGCTTACTGAAATACGTTTATTTCTCGTTTTTGTCATAAATTCACGCATAAAAAAACAAAAACATGCGGCTGCGCGTAATGTGATAATACTATTGGGCGCAGTGCGGCAATAGAGATTTTTGTCATAGCGGGTAGCGTACGCTAACGCTATACGGCGGCGGGTGCAGGGATCCGACAGGGCGGGTGCGCATTCGTTTCGCGGATAGGGCGCCCATGCCTCGCCGAGCCCGTGGAAAAAAGCGCACTCACGTGCGCTCAATATCTTCTTCTTTTTCTTTTTCTGCTAAAGCCACTGCGCGAAGGTCGTGCCCTGTGCCTCGCGCCGAGGACGCGGGGGGGGCGGGGGGGGGGGGGGGGGGTCGCCGCATGGTACGTGTTCGGGGTTTTCTGTATCCGCCGGACGAAATTGTGTCGGCCTAAACCGCTCGGCTGTTAAAAAATTGGTGCAGCTTGCACTAGTGGTGCAAGGCTGGAAAAAACAGCACCCCTCTCCCTCCATCGGAGACCCGGCTGTTGCACCTCACATGGATTTGCGAACTTGCCGCTGAAAGTTCTCCATGACTGGCAGGCCCGGATCGTTTTAAAAAGTCCGCACGCTTTCGCATCTCCCCCAAAACGGACCACGTTAGCACGCGCTAGATCCGGCGGCAACCGCCTTCGCGAACTCGGTGTCTGTGATCCCCACTTGAGGCGCGAACACACGGGATTGATTGATTGAATAAACTTTTATTAAGCCTGCAGAACTAACACTGCCGTCGAGACGCTAGCGCTCGTTGATCGGGCCTAAAACATCCTCGAGGGGACGGCTGGGCCGTCCCTTTACGGTCCCCCATCGGGGTCCTCCGGGGCCTGCCTAGCACACGTGAACTGGCAAGGAGAACAGCACGACAGAAATCACGCCACAAACGCTGTGAAGAGTGTTTCTGAAGGTCGAGCTGGCCGACGCCGGGCGCTCCTCACGAGGCGCACGCTCACGTGCGCTTGGTATTTTTGCGAGTTCCTCACGATGCGCAAGCCCACGCGCAAGCCTGGACGACGCCGCTGTACACCAGCCTTTATACCATGTGTTGCGCAGTGACGCCACGGCTTGGCGTGCGCCAGTGAGGCTCGGCGGAGCCATGCCTAGGCTAGCGAAGCGAGCGCGAAGCTATGCACAGCTGCACCAGGGGTTGCTAGGCAACGCCAGGTGACGTCATCGCTCCGCGAGGTTTTTTGGTGAGACGGACGGATAACGCTCGGTTTAAACAACCGTGCTGTTAAAATACGCGTTGAAACCAACATTTTGACCCAAATCCAAAAAGCTTTTGCGCCTGTGGCTCGCGCCTCGTGGCGGCGTTCTAAGAAGTACCACAGTAACGTATTGTTCGAGTATAACTCGAGCAATTTATTGTTCGTAGATGGCACGCGAGCAGAGGAACGCGGGAAAATTGAATTGACCTATTGGCCTCGAGGACATACCGTAACGCCACCTACGAGTGACGTCACTCATAGGACGCCGAATCGTGTTGTCGTCTGCTACACCACATTTCCCGTGCGTATGCGGAAGCGTGTTTTTGTGGCCACCGTCTCGCCCCCTCCTTGTGGATTTGATGCAAATTACCAAAAAAGTTGTTTGTAAACCAAATTATTCGGGCAAGCAATCAGCGACTCGCTTGTTCCCGGCGACACCGCCGCGTTTAGGTAGTTGCTACCATCGCGACCCACAGCTCTCACATACGGAGCCAGCTATGGCCAAGGATGATGCAACTGATGCCGAGAAAAGTACGCTGTAAATTCATTATGAAATACTTGTGACGGGACATGTGTGTGCAAGTAAACACCTTGTTACAGCGACGGAAACGCGTCGCTCACTTATGATTTCACCGCGCGAACTGCTCGTATTGCCTGGTAAATGGATGACTACGCGAGAACGGTGATCAGATGGCTTCGCCGCCGCACATGCTTAAAAGTATTGTTATGGTCTGCAGTTTGGCTTAATCAGTGCCTATTTCCCCTACGATGTTTTTATAATCATGCCCGGATTTGATTAACGATCACTGCCGTAGCCTGTACTCTACACGGCTGATGTTTACTTTTCGCGACTTGTCCGCAATGTATGAACGGTATGAACGCGAGTTTTTAACGCATTCGAGCGGGTTCGGACAAGGCTATATTTAGTTTTCATTAGGTGCTCGGCGTGGTAATTTATAATTGCAGCGTGTTTTGTATGTTTACAATAAGCCGGCATTTCTCAAGCATCAATTTCGAAACTCACGACTGCTCCCAGAAGGCGAGGCTGCGTACGAGGCGAAACACGTCGTTAATGATTTCTGGTAATGGGGATATTTAGAATAGGAGAACCGAGTGTTGGGGGCCCCCAAGAAGTTAGAGGAACCCAAACGCAAGACGCGCGTGCGCGACAGGAGGGCCTTCGCCAACCGCTCGCAGCCGGCTTCGGATGCACGTAATCGGATGTTGGGAACTTTAGGCTTGGCGTCGAAGCAGATATTTCATCGCCGTTAGAGTTGCGAGTGACAGTCCCTAACAGAACGCTTCACTGCGCTGGGAACTCTGTAAGCGCGGTGATTTCCGTTAAAGCGATCGACGATCAAGATACCTACACGGCTTCGGCCGATTCTTGCGCGCAAGCATAGCCATCCTTCGGCCGATCGCCGCACCGTGGGAGTTCCCATGTTTTTAAGTCAAAACTGTACATGTGCGGTTAGCTTAGCATCTTTCCATTAAACGTGGTGTGTACATTAAATGCTCTCCCTGATTAATTATTACAAAGTACGACCATCGGCGTGGACACATCGACTGCACGACGTGAACAGTGACTCGAACCGCGCTACAGATCCATTTAACGTGCACCGGAATCCCACAGAAGTGGCATTTAGAAATTTTACCACTATAAAAATATGCGAACCGGACTGCCGAACACGTGTATTCTCAGCAGCGCAGTCACCAATAAGAGTATAATAACTTGTAAGATGTTGTGAGCTGATACTATCATTTATCATTGTTATTTATACTTGCATGATTTCAGTGATGGTGAGTAAAAAATTATTTTTTTTTTTCGCTGCCGTTTTGGAAGTTGACCGGCCGCAAAGTCCACAATTTTCCCGTGTTTATGTTTTCCTCACTCCTGATTTCAATGTATACTGCGCCAGTGCAAAGACAAGAGCTCAGTGTTTAGAGAGCAGGATAAAAAGAGTGCTATATAGGATGAGCATGAGCAAGGAAAATTGGAAGTGGAAGTTTTGTGCTATACAGTTAAATCTGGATGTAACGAAATCGACAAAAGTTCGCAATTTTTCGTTACGTGCAGGTTTTGAGGTAAAGCTCGCGGGAATGAAGCAGAAACGAAGTCAAAATGCTAGACTTTAGTGTAGGTGAATTCAAGCTCTATGGATTTATTTCAGAGTGAAAAATTGGCAAATGTCGACGAAAGAGTTGCAAATGTCGACGAAAGACGATAGTCGACTGGCGCCCCTGGCAAGTAAATCATTGTCTTTCCCGCTCACCTCTCATGCTGTTCCTCTCCCGCCTCGTTCCTTCCAAGATAACACTCTAGAGTTGTGCTCAAGTAAATTTAAATTTACTGCGTTCCACTGCTCCAAGTCGGATGCCTCGATGCCAGCGCTGCCGTATGGCGGTGACGCCCGTGAATCGAGGTACCCTACTACAACGTTTACAGAATCACGTTGCCCTACTCCACGAGCGTTCCAAGCGGAACTTGGAACCTATCCAGTGGAACCTTTCGTTCCTGTTGCCGTTTGAATTTTTTAAATGCCGTCAGGTAGCGCGGGCAACAGCAGGCGACGGTTTTCTGCAGTTGATGCAGCACTTTATTTGCTATCGCAAAAACCAGCATCCGCGATTTTTTAAATAAAGGAACACTGCAAATATCACACACACATTGATTTTCTCTCTTATATTTGCGTAATGTCTTGTTCTTGTTCAGCAATGTTGACGAATACAAACGTTAACGACGGACTCAGACGTTTAGATTTGGGGTATATAAGATTATTGCGCAGTTTCCGTTTTACTTTGGCTGGGTGGCTGAATCGAGTCACAGACAAAGACAGACAGACTACTTGTTGGGAAACGCGGAGTGGCGAATCATCAGCCTATATGCGCTGAATGAGGCCCAGCGTAGGATAAATTTTTTGTAGACATCAGCTCGTATTTCACTACAGAACGGCGGCTAATAGTCCTGAGGAATTTTAATTGTCTTAGAAGCACGTGATCAGGTCAGTACAAAACAGCATAGTAACGCCAGTACAGCCACGTTGTCCCAACTAATTAACACAGCCAAATTAGTGGACGCGGGAGAGTGCATGGAGGGAGGAAGGCAAGTAACGTACACGCATTTTCAAGGTACGAGCCATGACAGATTGGACCGAATATATGTCCCATTTGGTCTTATTGACAAATGTGAAGACTATATGGTAAAGCCTGTATCCTTTTCCCGCCATTTTCCCACCATTGCAAAAAGCAAAATAACTCCTTCAATTCGGATTTGTGGAAATCAAATATAAACTGCTTCATGATGAGGATTTTATAAAAACTGTGAACAGAAGAACCCAAGAAATAGAACCGCAGCAAAATTGCATAGGCACCCGCCGCGGTGGCTCAGTGGCTACGGCGTTGCGCTGCTGAGCACGAGGTCGCGGGTTCGATTCCCGGCCGCGGCGGCCCCTTTTGTGATGGAGGCGAAAAGCACAGTAAGAAAGCTACGCCGCAGCGACAGCCGAAGGATGGCGCGAAGGCGACAGCCGTCTTTCAACCATACCCACAGTAAGAAAGCTACGCCGCAGCGACAGCCGAAGGATGGTGCGAAGGCGACAGCCGTCTTTCAACCATACCCACAGTAAGAAAGCTACGCCGCAGCGACAGCCGAAGGATGGCGCGAAGGCGACAGCCGTCTTTCAACCATACCCACAGTAAGAAAGCTACGCCGCAGCGACAGCCGAAGGATGGCGCGAAGGCGACAGCCGTCTGAGAAGCCGTCTGAGAGGCGAGAAGCGCTCCGTGAAGCTGCGCGACGCCGCCGCCAAGATCCTGCCGTACGAGAGCGGGAGGCCGAAGCTAGTGTCAAATCTTATTTAGTGACTCTAGCCGAAGCGTGTCGTCTGGCTGCGCGACGACGCCGCCAAGATCCTAGCGTTCGAGAACGAGAGGCCCAAGCGTCACGGCAACGGCGCGAGGACCCTGCCGTACGCGAAGCGGCACGGCTGCGGCGCGAAGAGGATCTCCAAAACGTCAGAGAACGGGAAGCGGCGTGAAAGCGCGCGTATCGGCAGGCAGACCCCGATGCAGTGAGAGCTCGTGAGGCGTCTGCAAAACGCATCAGGCGAGCTCAGCCCCAAGGTGCCGACGCGCGGTTTAAGCGAGACTTTCTAGACGTTACGTTCGGACACAGATGTAGTGGGCGAACTTTCACTGAAGAGTCACGGTTTTACCGATGATTTCCCCTCAGGAGCTTCGCCCACTCATCATCATTCACCCCGTGGATATGCTGTGAATTTTTTTTAATGCAACCCGCCATCGCATCATTAACTCCTTTCTCATGTAAGCCACCATGGTCGGGACTTAGGGACAATTTCGTGCAGCGGTAACAAGCTATCACTCGAGCTACCTTCGCCGGCCTGGGCCACTTCGCTGACTTCGCGGCCGTGGCCGCCGCCTGCACAGCGATCGTGCGGCTAGCTCAGTGGGCTTTTCGTGCCTCCGGCGCGTTTTCGCATCCAATGGTAATAAACAGTAATAGAAACAGAGTGCCTGGAATCGCTGTAGAACTTTGGTCGCGGCCAGCTGCCCCATGAGCTGACGAAATCACGGCGCCTCCGCCGCCAACGATCGGGTCGTTCGTTGGACCGCCCTCCGGCCCTCCGATTGGAGCGGCGAGCCGGCAGTGCGGAAGCGGCAAACACAAACTCGTGACGTGTTGGATGTTGTTTATTTACACAATATTCTCGGGATGTCGATTGCGCGTGGTCCTCTGCTGGCTGCTCGGTTGCGTTTCGCACACTTTAAAATTGATTTTAAATATGTTCTAGGCTGTATTCGCCGCTGATATTTTGCAGATGATGTATATGTGTTCCCACCAATCTATCTCCTAAGTTATCTCGCCTTCAAAATTTTGTGTCAGTGCACCTTTAATGTTTAACTAATTAATTGTAATTAATTATCCAACTAGAGACGTACTGTCCTAATCACTGAAGTGTCAATGAGGCGCTTGTAGGTACCCACGAGGGGCATCTAACTGCGGTATTTTCAGCGACGAACTAATTGCGTACTCATTTATTCTGACTGATAAAGAAAACCCGCGAAATATGAAAAATACCACGTGACGGCGCCTCCGCGCGCATCGTGAAGCAATGCCCTCAAACAGGCTGCCTCTGAGTTAGCCTGAATGAGATAAACAAAAGAAAGAAAGAAGAAATCGCGACCGAGTTTGTGCCTTATCTGCACACGCGCCCCGCGAATCTTGCTGTTGCTGCTCCTTCCATGCATGCCATTATCAAGGTGATGAGCTGTCTCTTCAGGCGGGTGACAGGCGGAGCAGTTGCTTTCAATCAGCTTGTTTGAGGACGCTGCTTTACAATGCGCGCGGTGCAGTGAGAAACTGTGCCAAGAACAGAGTATGTTGTGGAGCAGTGCTGGTGCTCGCCGCGCTGGACCTCAAAGGCAGACAAGTCACAGTGAAGTGGTTCCCGGCCCACGCCGGGAACAAAGTCTCGGAACGTTACGAAAACCACAACGAGACGGCGAACTCGACCGCGCGAGAGTCAACAGGCCGCGCGGCCGCAGCGAACACGTGTGCGAAATGGTGGGGGGAGACCAAGGATAGGCTGAATACATATAGACGGTATTCGTTGAAAAGTTTAGCGGTCAATTTCTTCGCTTGGCAACACTGGAAACGGACATGGCCGATGCGCCACGGACACGGCACAGCGGCCGCACGCCGAATAAAAAAAAAAGACACCGGCGTGCGTCAGCTGCTCCGTTCCAATCCGATCCTAAACTGTGGCGCCAACAGAGATGTTATTAATCGCACTCACAGTGAACTCGACGCAATACTTTGTGTTCGGCGAAGAGTTCGTAACGTGAAACACACGTGTTTCACAGTCGTGCTTAGCACGGACAAGTGCCGCCTTCCAGCGGAGCCCGACGTAACGAACGAGTGACGGCGCACTACCAGCACTACGCGGTTGCGTGGAGGAGAAGAGGGGTGCCTGATCTGCGGGCCGTGCACACAACGTCGCCTAGCAACAGACGCTTGGTCACAGACATGGCGGCGCACGCTTGGTTGCCTGCATGCATTCCACGCCATTGAATACCGAGGATAACGAAATAACGAAGCACTACAGGCTAAGCAGGAGGAGAATGGCGCCGCCCGACCCGAGTATGACTCGGGAACAGGCGGTGGTGTTCAGACAGATGCAGACGGGTTCGCTACTGACCCCGGTCATCATGAAACACGTGTGCCCCGAACAGTACGAGGACGGCACGTGCAAGGTGTGTCACAGTGCGCAAGCCACTGCGGCTCACCTGCTGTGGCCCGATTTCAATAAGGTCTTTACTCTCTCTCTCTCTCTGCGCGCTTCGCATGTAGCACAGATGAGGTGTTGCATACGGGAAGGCGTACCCGAGCCGAGCTCCATCACCTCCGTCATGCGTGTGGTAGCGTGCACGTGGTGAAGAGAGCGGGCAGCCAAGGTTGCTGCCTTGAAGAAGACCAGAAGCCGAAGGCAAACTTAACTTGTTTACTGCATGGCGAGAGATGAGCCGAAGCCAGACAAGAACAATGCCCCGTCGGGCCAGGTTACAGTACTAGTAATGGACTCGAGCAGAGTGACAGCATTGATTCACTGCTCTAACAGGAATGAACTACAGCGCTTAGGGGGGTCTTCTTTATACCCAAAGCTCTAACGGTCAAACAAGCGTTCCCTCGAGATTGTGCACACGACACGAACGGTACAGACACGCACAACAGTACTCTTTCCAGAGTTCATGAGTGGCCGGTAGTAGCGGCGCACGCTGAGTCCAAGAGAGGGGAGAGAGGAGGTCTCCGCAACGGCTGCTTCCGCGTCCTTCGAACAAGTCTCTGCGTGCTGCGTCGGCCGCCACCGAAGTTTGAATCACGCCGGTAGCGAGGCGCCAGCGATCCGACTTTTCCAGACATGTAGCGTCGTGTTTGGATCCGCCGGCTGCAAGCGTGAGTCACCGACAGGGAGGCCTGCTCGCAAGGCGCACGTAGTGGAGGCTTCGCCACACAGCCGAGGAGAGCGGCACAAAGCACTACAGCGGGCCGATTCGTAACAGAGGCAATACTGAGGTCTTAGTATTTGTTGCTTCGTAAATACTGCTGTAGTTCCGTAAGTAAAATTCTTTTTCTCTTTAATGTAAAACTGTTTTCTTTTTACGTTCAAACATCAAAGATATTAGTCTAAACGCGCGATCAACCTTTCGTGTGACGGCGGCGCGATATGACAACGTGAAAATACGAGCAAAAATTTAAAACCTGAGTCCTGGGTACGCGCACGCGAATACCAAACTAAAATCACATCACATGTAACACGAATATAGTAGTGAGCTGCATAGGTTCCAACTCGCGCTGTCAAGCTAGTGTTTTTCCCCGGCCATCCAATCAGCAAACCGTATCAGCGACGCCACACGGCTCTAAGCGAGCAAATAACTAGCGGCGAGGTCGGCGGCTTCTATTCGCCCTCCCGACGCCGCTTTTCAGGGCACGTTTTGTTGAGAAGTTCAGCTGCCCCTTTGTAACCGTGCCCGAGCAGGGCTCCAGCCTGGTGCTGCCCGGTATCGTAGCGCGACTGCCGAACTGCTACGTCGGGGTCTCTTGCTGCGTGGACTCGGCCTTTCCGCGTGGCCCTCGGCCCACCTTCGTGCTCTTGATTGTCTAGAGAAACTCCGAGGCATTCTGCTCGCCAAAATAGTTTTCTTCCACTTCGCTGCTCGGCATGCTCTCTCTGGGTCTTCCCTAAGTTCCGCAACCGAAGCACTGCCGTCGCGTGGCTTTCTTGGCTTTCTTGTCGGGGTTGAGGGATAACATCAAGGGCCGCGACTTGGTCGGTGGCCCGTAATCCTCTCCAGCGGAGGCGGAAGTAAGCGAGCTACCTTCCCGTGCTTGGTTCCTGCAACCCCACGAAACGTTCCTGTTCCTGCTGGAGGGCCGTTCCCGGTTCAGGTGCAAGTTTGTCAGCGCTTGCGGACACTCGGGCTGTTCGTAGTTCATCTCTTCACTGCCGTAGTCCTGTCTCTCCTGCGCGTGCCACCTTTAGGGGAGCGGGGCTCTGCGTGTCCTTCCTGCGTGCGCTTTCCCGCGCGTATTCCTCTGCCATTTTGTCCGCAAACTGGGGCGCCGTACTCTGCCTTCCGCCGGCCGCTCTCTCGCGCGTACTCCGGATCCATGGCGTCGAAGCCCTGCGGTCTGTCGTGCGAGAACGCCGTATTTCTCCGTCTGCTCTCTTTTAAATGCAGAGCATTTCAGTAACTCACGATGTCACCCGCGTTGACGTCCGTCGTAGTCCGCACCGTTGTTGTCCGCACCCCTCCCCCTACACTATATAAAAAAATACTATCCGGCGCCTGGTTTCGATCCCTCGACCCTGCGGGCGGAACGGAATGTACATGGTGCTCCACCCACTGCGCCACAAAGCCGACACAGAATGGGAGGCTACGAACGCGCCTCATATCCTTGACTCATTCAAACTACGTCAAGAAGCTGCTGATACAACGCATTCACTACCACCAACTCCCCAAACACTAAACGTTAACGCAATACACCCACCCCCTATGCGACGCATTTACTCGAGTCCCCCTCGCGGGGAGATGGGACCGCCAAAAACAACGCGTTGTGGACTGCGCAGTAAGGTGCCGGCACGTGCGAGAACCGCTCGCGCTGTTTCGCTTCTCTGTGTCGTTTACAATACTTATTTGCGGTACCCTTGAGTTACGTTTGTAGCGTCGCTCACTGCCGTAGATGCATGTAGTTGCCCCTTAACGGTGCGCGGAGTACGCCCCAAATAGTCCCGTTTCCGTTTTTTCGTGTGCTCCGGCTCGAAGCGATTCGGAGCACTGTACGAGGAGCTGCGGAAGTCGCGTCGGACCTCGTCAGATCTCAACTTCTCGACTGGGTGCTTGTTGAAGAGAACGTCGGTCAGAGGCCTACCGCGGTTCCCGACCACGCAGAGGCGGTCATCGTACTGCGTCACCGACTGGTGCGCGATTTGTCCTTGGAACGCCTTCAGGAAGTACACGATGCACAACAGCTGCAGCACGGCTCCCAGGAAGAGGCTGGTGATGACGATGAGCGCCGCCGAGTGACGGTGCTTGGCCGGTTGCTCGAGGGTCTCAACGATAATTTGGTCGAAGGCGGACGCGATGCTCACGGGCAATACTGCCCGGCCAAGTGGAAACCCGGAGTGGAAACCCAGACGAAATGGTCCCAAGACAGCTTAAGGCGTGCATGGTATTTTGGTGCAGATTATCGCGGTTTTATCAGTTCGCCCACGTTAGTTGGCAACTGATAGCACGTTTTCTTCTGGTTATTTTATATTGGCAGCAGAGCTGTTTAAAGGGGCCTCGTGTTTTATAGTGCCCCCAGCGCTTGTCCGGAAGCAAACGATGCTTTATTCACTGATAAATTAATCAATTTGAGTTAAAATTTTGATTCTCCCGCAGAATCGTGTGCTTTCGTGACGTCTGCGATGACGTCACAAGAACAGGTCTTCTGCGGAGCCTTGTTTACTGCCAGTCCTCCTAGATGGCGGCACCATACTGCGGCCTCATTGTTTTCTGCGTTTGCTTTATTTTTTGAACGCATTTGCACCAGGCTCGTTTTTGTTAAGGTAGAATATAAAAGTTTTTTGAAACATGGTGTTCGCTCGACAAATGTAAGTCACGTAAAACACCGTTGCTTAGCGAATCGGCCAGTACGTGTCGTCTGAGACAACCCCAAAGTGCCCCACTCCTGTGCAGGGAGTACCAGTAGCAGTATGCATCGGTACTTTTATGTTTACGAGTATTTTCGTAACTTGCACTGTTTACCCCACCATTCTTACTGCTATAAAAAGAATCAGTACCAGAAGAAGGGTAGGACGAGCAGAGACTCCACTCCCTCCCACATGAGGAACTCCAGGTCAGCTTCGAGACAGAGGGGTGACTCCAAGGCGAGGTCTAGGTCCAGGTCCAGGTCCAGGTCTAAGTCCCAATCAAGGAACGGGACCAACGCGGCGTCGAGGGACGGCCAACAGGAGACGTACTCGACCAAAACGGTGAGCTGGGCAACCGCCGTCTCCCAGGGGTGCGCACAGGCACAAAACTACACCCCACAGCCAAAGAAAATAGCCAGTCAAAGATAGCCAAAATCAGAAAGATGCTACAAATTGTACTTGAAGAAAACAGTAAATTTAAGCCAAACTGAAGGCAAAAGACTCGCACAGTAACGAAGAAACGAAAATGGATGTATCCTAAAATGACAAAGCAACAGCAGCCCCAAGTGGCATGGATAATAAATCTCCCCCAGCAAAAAGAAGGGCCATACCGCACGAAGACGAAATGACAAACAGTCAGCCACAGTCACTGCACGACACCGAAATATACTTGGCCAAGAAGTTCAAACAATGCAGCGAAGAACTAGATAGCAAAATAGAAGCGCAATGCGCACAGCTCTACGATAGACTCGATGCGTCAATAGCTAAACACGTTAACAATCTCCACATACGGCTAAGTGCACTAGAAAATGCTAGAATCCAAGGTATGGGAGGTCTAATAGGCCCCGTAAAGACTACGAAACCGTACGCTAGACTGTCAATGATAAAATCCATGAGAAACCAGAAAGAGAACTAACGCCATGGCTGGTAAAAACAACAAGTACATCATCTGGCAATGGAACTGCAGGGGGTACAAAAACAAAAGAGGCAACGTGGAGCTCTTCCTGAACAACAAAGAAGTGGGAAAATAGACTAGACATAATATGCCTACAGAAAACCGGAGGGATAGCGAAGATGACCTTTTACAAAGCTTTCGGACTACGTAACGGGATCAAGAAGCACGGGAAGGAAATGGTCACGACGCTGGTTAAAAGAAATATTCCAACCCTCCAACACGACACCGGAATAGAAACTATAGAACACGCATTCATCGAAGTTATACCTGAAAGAAAGGGAAAACACCGCAGCCTCTTCACACTTAACCTCTGCAGTAGCCCAAAAGAAAAGAATGGGTTCACTAAACTACTGAAGAGGGTCGCGAAGATTGCGGACAAATATCCTTTGATAATAGTAGGCGATTTCAATGCTCGCCACGTGGAATGGGGATACGACAGAGAGACCAAAAGAGGCCGTATCTTATGGATGGACACCCAAAACCTCGGCCTCACTCTCCAAACCGACTCAAATTTTCCAACAACGACGACACCCGACCTAATGTTCACCAAAAACTTGAGAGAGAAATTCGGCTGGGCTAACCTACACGAAAATCTCAGAAGCGACCACTACATAGTACAAAGTACATTGGAAACAGGACCTCCTCAAAAGCAAAAAGGCAAAGAAATCCGCATAACGGAATGAGATAAGTTCAGAGAGATTAGATATGCGAGAAAAGAGGCAGAAGGAGAACACTGCGCTGAAATAAAGGATATCAATGAATGGATCACACAACTACAAGAGGACGCTAGGACAGCCACGAAAACAATACCACAAGAAGCCGACCTGCAGCAAGCAGGCTCCCGACTCTTACACATGTGGGAGGCAAAGAACAGCCTACACAAAAAACTGGGCTCCCAAAAACACAACAGAACCCTCAGAAAGAAAATAGCAATGATAAACAAGCAAATAGAAGAACATGCAAACAAACTGTCGAGACAAAACTGGCACGACATGTGCAACAAAATGGACTCGCAGATAAGCTTAGCAAAAACCTGGAACATCTTCAGGCACCTAATTAATCCAGAAGGCAGCAAAACGGCGCAAGGAGAAAACCTAAAGAAGATTATTCACCTGTACGAAGGCACAGAAGAGGACCTAATCAAAGAAATCCGAAAGAAATATTTTGGAGGAACACATCAACTCAAGAGTCACGACGGAAAATACCAAGGCGCGCCGAACCCCACACTCGACAGACCGATTTCGGAGAGTGAGGTCAGGGCGGCCATCCAGGAACTCAAGCCCAAATCGGCGCCGGGCCCGGACAGCATCACGAATAAGATCATAAGAAACATGGATGACGCCTTCATAGAAGCACTCACCAAATTCTTTAATCAAGTTTGGAACAAGGGCCAACTCCCTGAAACATGGAAGACAGCCAACGTAGTAATGATTCCCAAACCTGGAAAAAAGTTACATCCTAACAACCTTGCGCCAATCTCGCTCACATCATGCCTCGGAAAGCTCCTCGAGCACATAATCCTAAACAGGCTCAACAAACACATGGAGTCAAACGGCCTTTACCCAGACACAATGATTGGCTTTAGAGCAAACCTCTCGACGCAGGACATACTCCTACAATAAAAACAAGCAATCATAGACGGAGAAGGAACATCTATCTTGGTCACGAGAGCCCTTTGAGGACTAGACATCACCAAGGCATTCAACAGGGTCAGCCACAATGTGATACTAAATTCCATCGATAAACTCAAACTCGGAGAAAAGGCCTTCAACTACGTAGAAAATTTTCTCAAGAACGGAACTGCCAAGATAAAGATTGGTGAAATCGAATCGAAGGAATTCAACATGATTATTAAAGGAACACCGCAAGGATTGGTGTTATCACCTTTTTTTTTCGACATGGTGATGATAGGCCTCCCTGAGGAATTTAATAAAATTGAGAACCTCAACCACACCATATATGCAGATGACCTCAGATTATGGGTGGCAGGAGGCAGCAATGGGAATATACAGAGAACATTACACGAAGCCATAAACAAGGTTGTGGAGTTCTTATCTTCGAGAGACCTGGAATGATCCCCCAAGAAATCGGAACTACTGGTTAAGAAGTACCGAAAATCGACCAAAGAAACGCCAAGGGAACATGAGATGATCACGCTCTCCCTACAGAACAGACCCATTCCAACGGTGAACGCTATCCAAATATTAGGCCTCAGAATACAAGAAAACGGCTCAAACACCGAAGCGGTCAACGTCCTGGAGAGAAATGTAAACCAGACCATGAGGCTCATATCCAGGGTAACCAATCGACACCACGGCCTCAAAGAAGGCAATATAATTAGACTCATACAAGCATACATAATATCAAGGATTGCGTACACGACTTCCTTCCTGAAATTGAAAACAGAAGAAAAGACCAAGCTAAATGACCTGATTAAAAGAGCGTACAAAAGGGCCACAGGAATACCGATCAGCACCTCAAATGAGAAGCTGGAGGCCCTTGGACTACACAACACGTTGAATGAGATAATCGAAGCACAACAACTAGCACAGCACGAGAGACTCTCAAGGAGCAAAACAGGCAGATACATCCTATACAAACTAAACATCAGAACCGGAACACAGCAGGAGGGACCCAAACAAGAAATGGACACAAGAATCAGAGAAACGTTCATCATAGCCAGCATCCCAAGGAACATGCACCCAAATTACAACCAAGAAAGAAGACAGGAGAGAGCGAATACTCTCCACAAGAAATATGGTAAACTAGAAGGTACCCTATACACAGATACGGCCTTACAACAAGGACCTAAAAGAAAATCTATGATATGTGTAGCCATGGACAATACGGGATCTACTGTGACAGCCTGCACGGTTATGACCAAATACCCGCAGATCGGAGAGGAGGCGGCAATAGCCCTCGCCATGGCCACCGGAAAGGCAAAAAGAATAATTAGTGATTCGAAGACAGCAATCCTAAACTTCTCACGAGGCTACATCTCGACAACAGCATACAGTGTTATTAAAGACATAAAACGAGACCCCAAAACCAAAACCGCATTAATATGGACTCCAGCGCACTCCGGAATGCCTGGCAATGAAGTCGCACTTGAGGCTGCTCGAGATGTAGTCTACTGAGCCCCCCCAACCTCCTGCAGACACACTGCCAGATGAAACTGTGAATGACAGAGACCCACTCACAATGTATACAGAAATCTTGTACCACTATAGATGCAGCAGGAAAAAGTACCCAGAGGCACACGGCCATCTGAATAGATCCCACGCCGTTGCTTGGTGACAAATGCAGACAGGAACGTTCCCTAACCCACTTCTGTATAGCTACTACTACCCCAGGACAGTCAGCGATCTTTGCAAGACATGCCGCCAAAGGGCAGACCTCAAACACATAATATGGGCATGCACAGCAAAACAGAAAGAGACGCAAAGAATAAACATCATTAATGAGGATCAATGGGAGACGGCACTGCTCAGCTCCGAAAAGCTACTACAACAACTACTGATCCAAGAAGCTGAAGAAGCCGCCAGGGGTCAAGGACTCCTGGCCAATGACTGAAAAGAAGGGCAGGGAAATCCTACTCCTTCCCCTTCTGGATTTCTAGGGAAAAAAATAAAGTTGTTTCTCTCTCTCTCTCTGTGGCTGCGCAGGCCTTGGTTCGGGTTTCCCAGTGCCACGCTGTCAGCGCTGCTCCTAGCAACCTGGTCCCGTGTTCTTACCACTCCCACTGGTGAGAGCTCGACGAGAAAGGCTATGCGCAATAGACTGCGAGGTGGTGCAGAATTTGCCGACGGTCACCGGCAGCTCATAAAGATCAACATAGGACGTTTGGATTTCTATCATTTAGTTCATTCAGCCTCAGTGTTCCGTGACTCTCCCTTCCATACTAATGCTTCGTCTGAAGTTTGCGTTATGCCTGTGCCTGTCCTTTTGTGGTTTAAATATACTCGCTTGCGTGTACGCATACGACTTCTTTTCTTCGAGGCTCTGAAACTAAAGCTCACGCCGCCCACCCCTTCACAGTTAGGGACCACATTGTCCGGCGCCGTATTGCCTGGGACCATATTGTCCTACACCACTTGCACACTGCTCCTGTATTTTTCTTGCTGCTTTTCTCTTTTGGCCACCATAATAGAATATAGAATGTCTAGTCACAGAAGTTAATGCTGCTCCTGGCCCAGCTCCTCGGAAAATGCTTCACCTGCAGGTGTAACAAAGACGATGCTACAGAGCTCATTGGCCTTCATCTATGCTGCAGTGATGATCCTCGTGCCCAGCCATCCTTTGTTCCAGCCTCGCCCTCTGGAACTGCCTCCGGAACTTGCACTAATGTTAAAGTGGCCAGAGCAAATGCGGGAAGTTGGGTCCAGTCCATGAGTAGAGTGCATTCATGAGGGCTCAGGAGGCTATGTTCATGGCATATAAATGGTGAAAAACATGGAAGGAGGATGAACACACACTAGCACAGATGCATACTACTAGTATAGTCAATTACAGTTGCTTCATCACCACTCAACGGTTTATAACGAAACAGAGGTCGTTTCCTAATATGTTGCATTAGTGTGTTTGGAGCTCATAGTTATAACAAGACTTTCATCAGGTAACAAGTACGAAGACATTGGCTCCTTGGCCGGTGGCAATATAAAAAATGCACAAATAGTGACCGCACCACAAACGTGTGCTAAGGCTATCATACTTATCTTATACACGAGATCATTAGTCACCAAGCATACATTTAATTTATTAAAAACACTTTCAGTGTGACAATACACTTCTTCTTTCTTTAGATAAATGTACACAGATTACTGTGCAAAGAACTGCTGTTCTTGAAAGCTTGAGAGAGAGAGAAAAAATAACAAGTCTTCCTATTAGAACAATAAAAAAAAGAAACAGTTTTATTACAACATAGCTTTATTTGAGATAACCTATACACAAATTGCACTGTACAAATTCGTAGGGTCCCGTAGAACTGTGCGACAAAACAATGTTCTCATCGCAATCACTACTACACTGCCTTCACAATGCACAAAGACAAGGCACCGTTAGCGGACTGATGTGCTGCCGACCGCAGCAGCACATTGTTATAGTAGTTCGTGCTCGCACGCAGGCCAGACATGTGTTGGAAGAACTCCTCCTTTTCCACTTGCACCGTGAAGTGCTGCAGGCCAAGTTCCTTGAACAACGAAGTTACCTGTGCACAGGAGTGAGTTTTACAGAGCAACCATCACAAACGAGGCGCTACACACTTTTGGATATCAGGAATAGGGTGAAAAAATTATCCAGAACAGTAAATAAGCTACGAGAAGTTAATGTCTAAAAATGAGTAACTTAAGGGGCACTCACCTGACCACACTCCTGTGGGACTTACTAATTTATGACCCACGAGCTTATTGAGAATTATTTTAACCCTGTCGGTCATGAATTAGTAAGTCCCACAGGTTGTAGTAACTGGCATGGCACGCATGCGGGCAACTATGCACGTGCACCGCCGTGCTTTTGCCCAAGCGTCTGTGTTGCTAAGGCGATACTGTACTGGTTACGTCGGGCTCCATGAGATGGCAGTACTTGTCCGAGCTGGCACACTATTAACTCTCTCACTATGGCGCCATAGGCCATTGGATACCGGTGTCCGATGATTTCAAACGTCCCGCGAAAGCTAAAAATGGCGCCTGGTGGAGAACTCACGCCATCTGGCGTATTTATTGACAACTCATTTCTCGATTTTATTATGTTTTGTTGATATTTCGCATGCAGAGATCGCACCAAGAGTGAAATTTGAACCCGCGATAGTGGCTTGTTGTGTGAAAATGGTGTCCATCGGACACGGAGTTCCGATGATTTCAAACGTCCCGCGAAAGCTAAAAACGGCGCCTGTCGGACAACTAACACCATCTGGCGTATTTATTGACAACTGATTTTTCAATTTTATTATGTTTTGTTGATATTTCGGGTGCAGAGACTGCGCCAAGAGTGAAATTTGAACCCGCGGTAGTGGCGAGTTGTGTGAAAACGGCATCCCGCTGTATTTATAAACAAAACAGGCTTCCTATCTGACGACTGCGGCTTTACATTGATGTTTAGGGTCTGGACAATGTACGGTACGGATATTTTGCCAAATGCGCCGCGTCATATCGCGTTATTACCTTCATGATAGCCTGGCACTCGTGTCAGATTACCGCTACGGAGCGATGCGCGACACTTCTCAAGAGCGCTGGATTTTTTTTTTCTAGTTTTTTACCACTCAAGTGAAAAAGATTTTGTGTCAGAAGACAAAAATGTGTGCTTGGATGTATGACCGACTTACACTCGAGTGGCTTCGAGGAGTGGCACAGCCGTCAGTCCCACTAGTTTGACGGGCCCACAAAAATACAAAACTTGATGTACAGCGTTGATATATATATTGAATCATAGCCAGGAAATGTAGGAACAATTTGTATATCTTAGAATTCCTAGAATAATTTTTAGGCTCATTACAATCGCCTATATACGTTTTTGTGCGTTTTTTTCTAAATATTTGACTAATAAACTGTAAGTAATTGTACCTTTCACAAAACTGCTGGTACGTGTTTGTAAGAGCAATCTATAAGCTACAATTACATGCATAGCAATGCTAAATGTGTCCACTAGCTCAAGAGAAAAAAATAGCTTTGTGAAAGCACTCAAAATCGGCCGTCTTTCCGCCTTAACGAAAGAGTTAAGCACAGCACATGACAACAGCAAGCTGTTTGACGCTCCAAACTATACCTCACCAAATGTGAAGTAATACCTCGATGCCAAACACTGTTACGTGCAGCACCCTACGCTCTACTTATCACCAGACATTGTTGAAATCGTCGCACAACTAGGTAGAGTGGTAAAAACTTCAGTCTACAGTATGCACGCAACTGTGTCATGACGGACCAAGTCGCATGCGTATGTAAGTAAAAGCTGATTGCCACTCAAGGCCTGTCACCCATGCAAGGAAAACAACAAATATTGTTGCCGAAAGTTTTGCCGCGTGGAAGCCAAACTTAAAAGCGATTTGTTCAAAGGACCCTTGTGATTCGCCAGTGCTTGTGCCAGGTGGGCAGTGCGGGCACGGCACCGCCCGAGAGATGGCCTCGCATGCACTAGCTGCTACGCTACCATCATATCTAAATCAGCGTATACGTGAAACATTTCTTCAAAACCATTATTCGGTTTTTCTTACTCAACCACACATTCGAGGGCACTTGTGGCGACATCTGTGGTTGCAGGAAACTGCTGCGTCGGCCTCCTGCGCGCCATGTCGCTTTCGTTAGCAGGCACGGTTTCGTTCTCAAGGGATGCGAAGTGCTCGAGGGCTAGTAGAGCGCTGCCACATAATGTGAGTGCGATTATCTGTGAGTGATAGACCTGTTGACGCCACCGCCAAGAATCAGGTTGAAACGCGGAAGACAATGCATGCTGGTGTTTTTTTCTTTTCTGCGAGATGCGGGCGCAGGCACAGCGGGCACGGTCATGGTGGTTTTCAGCATTGCTGAGCGAAGAAAACGTCCGCTAAACTTTCCAGTGAATACTATCTATAGGAATGCAATTGGGTCGGTCCTGCCGAAAAGTCATTTTTTAGATATATCTTGCATCCAGTGCCACATATGGTGGCAAAATGCACAGCACAGCAAAGCAAAAAATTATTTTACCTGTTGGGAACACGCAGCCCGTGCGTACAAGAACTCCCTAAAGGAATCACAGCACTGATAGGAGAAATTTCTAGCTGCAAATTTATACTCATCTTTCTTAACTGACAGAGAATTTCTACATTGGCTATATCGGCTGTTCACCGATTCAGAAACGTAATTTTGCAATGTGCTGTGTCTTAGGCTGCACTACTGGACAGAAGTAATACACTCAAACAGATACAGCAAGCCAGAATTGATGTGGTATGTGAACTTTGAAACAGACTCATAGGAGGGAAGTGGCGAAGTTAGAAATGCAGGGCATGCAGCTGACCTGTACATATGAATTCAAAGGAGACCATAAAAAAAAAAAATGTCAATATAATAGCTACATCTCACATGCAGCATATACAAATATAAAAAAATTTTGTTCAACTGTTTGCTACCAGCAATAACTTGAAAGTACTACAAAAGGCAGTTACTTGCTAAAATAGACAAAAATAAAAGTGAGCAGTTACCTGACTGAGCACTTTCTGCGAGTTGGCGTCCTTAGATATTTGTACGTGCAGAGATCCAGCGAGCACGTCGCTGGTGTGGTGCCAGAAGTGCTCGTTCCGGTATGATATGACGCCTTCAATTTTTAAAACCTGTGGGAAAGAGGGCATAGGCCCCAACACTAATCAGAAGCAGGTTTATTTCAATATTACTGCCTATTTCACTTAATGCTCTCTAAACAGGGGTGTAAGGAGAGGAGGTGGGGGGCTGCTTATGGGGCTACAGCCCCTCTTGAAATTTTGTCAGACTGTCATGCACGGCGTTACGATTTAGCGCGCTGCTACTTTTTACGTGCATGCTGCAAGTTGCGGAGTTCTCCGCTGCTGTTAGTATAAAAAAGCTGCCTTGGACGGGTTACAGCTTGCCGGAGAACGGTCAGCATGTGGGCGCCACGCTGTCGGTGGCTCAAGTCGGCAGCTGCCAACGGATCTTCATGTAGCGACTTGTCCCGACGAAGTGGACGCCACTGCCAAGATCTCCTCTCCCCCGTCTCAGACTCAACAAGCGCCGCTACTGCTGGCCCTTCACAAACTCTGGGAAGAGTGTTGTGTGTGTAGGTACTATTTTCCGCCCACGTGCACAGTAGCACTGTGCGAGCCGCAGAGCTGGTACGGCTCCGCGGCTTCTGGGAGAGGAAGCTTCCGCTATAGACGTTGTAATAGGCTCTGGACACTATGCTTCAAGAAAGTGAGAAATTATTTTCAGAGCTTGCACAACTTGGCTCTCATGTATAGGTAAGCAAAGAAAATAACATGCACGTTTCAATTTGGCATGCCAAGGAAAAGCCAGAGCAAAAACACCTCCCCCCCCCCCCCCCTTACTGCAAGAAAGGGGTCCCCCCTTTTCTTGCAGAGGTTGACTTTGTGAATTTCTGAGAGGGATAACCACGTGCATATATGACAGCCGACAACCCTGAACACTACATGTATCTACGCAGAGTGTGGTATTTATTACGTTAAAAGGAAGGAAGTCCTCTCTGTAAAATGACAACAACAAAAAGCAACACACTAAATGGTGCAAACAATTTACACTCTCTTCTGGTTCATGCTCCAGTGGTGCTACAAATTTCAGTTTGCTCTTCATAAATGGCCCCTCTTTTTCTTTACGCGATAAACACTTGGTTTTACCAAGGAACAGCAGAAGAGTAGAACAAAAATAGGATAAATTATTTTTAATCTTGTGGACTTCACAACACCTGATAAAACTATGCAATTTCATTTCCTTATCAGCAGAGGACAAGTGGCTAGTGTTGTGCTTCAGAACCAACAAGGCCTGCATTGGATCCCCAGTACTGACTGCCCTGAAGATGTCCGTAAATACAAGTCCCACACACACCAAAACATCTGAAGATGCGTAGGCTACTGCTAAAGTCACTGGCTGCTTAATAATACCTACGGCCTAATTGATGGCATGGCCACAAATGAACTGTCGCATCAAGCACAACCCTTGCCCTTTTGGTGCACGCCCCAAACTTAAGATCTCTTTCCATTCGTTGGACGGGTGGCTGACACGTGCGCACCTTGCCCAGGGTCGAGGACAGCTTCTGGTCCGCCCCTCCCACCGAGTCGGGCGTCCTCAGCACGAGGATCATGGAGGAGTGCTTGAGCAGGGGCAGCACGCTCACAAAGATGAGCACCGCGATGAACACCGAGCACACGGGGTCCGCCACCAGCAGCCCGAACTGGCCAATGAGCACGGACGACACGATGACGCCCACGCTGCCCAGCGTGTCGGCCAAGATGTGCAGGAACACCCCTGCACGTGTGCACAGAGCGCACTGCTCAGGCGCAAGGCATTTCAGGCGTGGATCGACATAATTTGCATCAGGCCATGCAGCAAGGATGATTGCGACTGGTGAAAACACCCCCAGGGCATCTGTGACTGCAAAGGGAAGCCCAAGTCTGCGAATCCAACTCGATACGTTGCAGTCACACTGGGTATTCTTTCACTTGCTGAAGTTGTCTCACAGGTTAAGAGAGAGTTGCGCATTCTCTACTTAATGCGCCTATCACAGGTAAGCACTGCACTCAGAATTGGCTGGCACTGGGAAGCCACGAAGCAACAGTGTACAGTGAGAGTGTTCACAGTAATTAAGTGTGAAGCTGTCCCCATTCCATTCACTCTAAAAATGGCGTGGCTCAAGCTGCTAGGCATCCTCCAAGTCTGTCAAGTGGCGCAGTGGACGGCATGGCGAACTACAAGCACATTCAACTCGTCCAATATTTTACTCAATGCACAACTGTTGTTTCCGCAATGACGCTAAAGTGTTGACCAACTGATGACCACGAATAAATATGTACAGGCACAATCATTTCGGACAACACCTACTCCTGTCTCTCCCATCAATCGAGATAGCCTGTCCTCTCCAGATCAGGGGCCAAACATTTAAGCTTAATTAACAAATGCCCCAAGGGCAATCATGCTCCTGAGCATAATGATATTAGCTAGCATGATGGAGTACCTCAACCGATTCCCATTCCTTCCTGATTTGCAGAAGGGCTGGTGCACCCACAAGAGGAGCTAAAATTTCTGAAGGCAACAAGCACACCTGCGCGCCCGCCCTGGCTTCAAATCAGCAGGAAGTGTAAGGGCAGCTAGGGTCATACATACTGTGCAGAAGCACGCCTCCATTATGTGTGAGAACATGGCTACCATTCTGTGATACACAACTCTTGGTTGTACAGTGGAATCTCGGTGATACAAATTCGGTTGATACGAATTTTCGAAATTCCCCGGCCAAAATGCATTGTTTGCAATGTAAAAAAATTCGGATGATCCGTACGCATTTATCACTCCGGTGCGGGTGATACGAACGCGCGAGCAGAAAACTGCGGCGTGGACGGGAGGTGGGAGTGTTGGTGCGGCCGAACGTTTCGCCCTCTCAACGCCTGTTCTTCCTCCCTCTCTTCTTTTATCTCCCGCTGCAATCGCTTCTCTCTGTACCTTTCGTTTCCGGTGGCTGCAGCTCGGGGTGCCTCTAGCTTCCTTTTTTTTGTATTATACTTCTTGAATAAACCGTGGCAAACAAGCGTTCCCGCATTTCTGACGGCGAATACCCTCGCCATTTTGCCTTCTCCGCATTCCTCGCTTCCGCCTATGCCCCGCGCTATACCTATCCTGTTGTCGCCTTGCCGTGTTGCCTGCGCCACTTGCGCGTCGATTATGTTGAAGCGTGAATCGTATGGAGCGTTTTCTGCTCATGAAAACACACCGCAGGCGCACTGACGCCGCCGCGCTTACGCCGCCGCGAATACCATCCGCATGCTGCGCGCGGCGGCAACATGGCGGCGTCACCGGCCGCGAAGTGGTGCGGGTAGCTCGACCGACCGCTACTGATCGCTCTTTAACCCCTTAAGGGCTTATGACGACCTGCGCTCGTCAAGAGCAGTTGCCACTATTTTGCTTATGACGAGTTGTGGTCGTCATGAGTTTTCCGCAATGCTCCTACAGGCTTTTGACGAGCCCGGGTCGTCAAACGGGGATTTACGGAACCTGTGCTGCCATCTATGTTTAAGCACCACAAGTTCCGTCATTGGCGGTGGTATTAAATTATAGTTTGCACACTAGATGGCGGAATGTGTGCGCTTGTTTCCCGCGCGTTTTACAAACATGGCCTCATCCGTGCGGCGTTCTGATGCGGAGAATCTTCCTTCTTCAGACGATGAAAGCGAGAGTGATAAGGATGCCACCGTAGTGTTTTATTCTTCAAGTGAAGAAGACAGTGATGACGTTTTTACGGACAGTGACTCTGAAGGAGAAGACAGTAGCGATGATACAATGGCTAGCTCCCGTGAATGGTTTCGCATAGACCTCGACAACATCCCAGCCAGACCTCCACGGTTTGATTTCAGGGGTTTCACGGGACTGAAGATCACAGTAAGCTCTCCCCCTCATCCACTTGAGCTCTTTGAAGCTTACTTTGATGATGAGCTGCTTGATGTTATCGTCGTGGAGACAAACCGGTACGCTTCTCAGCTTCTGAATTCTAGCAAGCTGGGACAACATTCTCGCTTCCGAAAATGGTATGCACTTACGCGAGAAGAACTTCGCGTTTCTCTGAGCCTCCTGTTGCTGCAAGGCATTGTGCAAAAACCAAATGAAAGGATGTACTGGTCTAGGAATCGGCTGGTTGAGACTCCGGTCTTTGGCGAGATAATGTCCAGAAACCGCTTCGAACTAATAATGAGAATGTTGCACTTTGTCGACAACACGACAATCGAAAATTGTGAAGGACACCCTCAACCTCATCTGAGGAAAATCTGGCCGGTTTATCAGGCACTTCTTGAAAAATACCGGACATTGTATGTGCCGGAGCGGGACGTCAGTGTCGACGAGAGCTTGCTGCTCTTCAAAGGCCGGCTCAGCTGGAAACAGTATATGCCCCTGAAGAGAGCGAGGTTTGGCATAAAGTCATTTTTGCTGTGCGAATCTTCAAGTGGGTATATATGGAACTCTGTAATTTATACAGGGAAAGAAACGAACATTGAGATCTCGTCAGAAGAAGCAGCAACCTTCGGAATGGCGACGAAAGTTGTTTTGAAGCTTCTGGAGCCCCTGCTAGACAAAGGCTACTGCGTCACAACTGACAACTTCTACACCTCACCAGAACTGGTTGACTTTCTTTTGAAGAGATCAACTGACATCTATGGCACGACGCGAGCCACTCGCAAAGACCTTCCGCCTGGTTTCGCCAAGGCAAAGCTCAAGAAAGGCGAGATGGTTGCCTTTCAAAGGGGCAAGTGCTTGGCTGTTCAGTGGATGGACAAAAAACTGGTGACGGTTCTATCTACAGTACATAGTGCTGAAATGGCGCGATTCATTGACAAAATGGGCAAAGAAACCCTGAAGCCAGAAGTTATACTTGATTATAACCATACAATGGGAGGAGTTGACAGAGCAGATCAGATGCTGGCGAGCTACTCAGTGCCACGGAAACGAAAAAAGATCTCCTACAAGAAGATCTTCCAACACCTCTTGGATGAGGCGACCTACAATTCATTCGTTCTGTACCAGAAAGGAGGAGGCCGAGCATCTCATCTGGAGTATAGGCTAAGGCTTATTGATGAGATCATCACGAAGTACTCTCCCAACACCGGCACCAAGAAGAAAGGACGGCCAGGGCGCCCCCTGAACGCAAAACGGTTTGGTGAGCGCCACTTTCCATCGCACATACCACCAACAGAGAAGAAGCAAGAACCGACACGCCGCTGCGTAGTCTGCTACATGAAGCGAGATGTAAATGGCAAGAACATCCGCAAGGAAACCAGGACCTGGTGCAGGTGGTGCGAGAAGGCTCTCTGCGCAGTGCCGTGCTTTGAACGCTACCACACGGATGGTAGCCTCAACTAGCTTCAAGTGAACTATCAAGAAATTGTTTGTTTTCTGCAAGGCAATTCAAACCCGACCCGTGCTTTCTGGAGTTGCAGAAATTAATTTGTGAATACACCAGAAATGCCCCAAATATAGGGTATTATATGGGGTAAAGAATGACCAATTAAACATGATTATCGACTATAAACAATTTTCGCAAATATTTTTGTGTTTTGAACACGTTTCTGAAGCATATCACATCATTAAAAAATTTGGCCATATTGGTGCATAATATATTTGTTTAATGAGCCCTTAAGGGGTTAAGATGCCACTTAAGAAACAAATGAAGTCGCTTGTACAGTAAAGGAGCTGATAATGTGGGCGAAAACGAAACTACAAAGCATCGTCCGCGCGGTTAGGGAAAGCGCCGATTAAATATCCGCCACCGTGGTAAGCCTAAGCATCTCCGGCGGGGCCAGCGGGCTGTCCGGGGCGCTTTCAAACTGCCGCCGTGAACAGCGCGCCTCCCCAATGGAGCAAGTCGGCAGGCTACTCCCACTGCCGCGCGCGTCGCGCATCATTTTCCGAGCGAGGTAGAATCTGACGCAGGCGTGAAAAACGCACGCGCAACGCCGACGCGCACGAATTGCATGCGGTTCACGCTTGCGTTCGTGTGCGTGCGTCACGTCGGCGATGAGCGCGCGTTCTTTCACAGAACAGGGAGGATTTTGTTCTTTTGACGCCCGTGTCGACGATTTCGCCCCTGTGTCAGATTCTACCTCGCTCGGAAAATGATGCGCGGCAGTGGGAGGAGCCTGCCGACTTGCGCCAATAGGGAGGCGCGCTCTTCACGGCGGCAGTTTGAAAGCGCGCGCAGCAGCTGGCTGGGCCACCTCTGCGGCGGATATTTGGCGCGGATGATATTTTATAGTGCAGTTTTCTCCAACACTGTCAGCTCCTTTTTACCGCATGAGCAATTTAGTTTACATCTTGAGCTGCGTTTTAACGAAAGGTTCGAAGCGGTCGCTGAAGCTACCTGCACCTCTTCACGGCAAGAGCCGACGCCATGTTGCCGCCGCCTGCCGCATGCGCGGCACATTTCCATTTTTTCTCGTTTTCTGATGATACGAATTTTCGGGTGATACGAATATTTTTGCCGACCCTTGAGATTCGTATGACCGAGATTCCACTGTATTTCTCCCTTTTTTTTTTTTTCCCTAAGTCTTTGGCCTCTGGGTTGGGAGATGCGGCTTTTACACAGGCACGGACTTTGCTCCAGCATAGCCCCTTACATGTGTGTACACATCAACAGCTCTGAGACAAAATCACAGGACACTTGGTGAGGTAACTTCACAGTGCCATTAGTAAGTTCTTCAGGGTGCTCAAAAGAAAGAAAAGGAGAGAAAGAAAGAAAGCAAGGAAGGAAGGGCTGTAAGAAGAAATGGTGTGTGTTTGCAAGCAGTAGGCACATATTAACCTGGCTACATTAAAGTTGCTCTCGGAACAGTGTTGTCACCCTTCAGACGTTGCTACTCACCCTGTAAATTAGCGTTGGTGCCTGCATGACTGTGTCCGTGACTGTGAGCATGATTATGGCCATGGCTGTGGCTATGGCCGTGGCCAGCGCTGTGGCTGTGCGTATGAGTGTGACGGAAGGCCACAATTCCTATGAGGTTCACAAGAAGGCCGGCAATAGAGACAGTCTGGAAAAAAAAAGGCAGTATGAAAGAAAAGTTTGATTGACATTTAAGCTCGTACGTCATGATGAGTGCAGTAACACTGTAGCCTGGTGAACGAAATATTGTTTGAACTTGAGGGGGATGGTGAGTCTGTTATAGCAATCAAGCAGTCTGAAAAATTGCACACAGAAGAGTGCCCATTTTTTTACTACACAACTCTGTTTTTAAAATGTCCGAAGTACTTGGCAGTTCGAAAAATCAGCGTTTAAGAATTCCACACATGCCTGCCGAGTCAATGTACTGGCTGATTGTTTTTGACCGCTACCCCAAGTGCATCAAGGGGCTTTTGCCATCATGTATGTGGTGCAGTAAGTGGGTAATTTGAAATCCACCTGTTTGAGCACCGATTCGTTACAGATTCCAGAAACATTTCCTGTCCAACAAAATTGTACCAAAATGTGTGCGAACCAATCTCTCTAGTAAAGCTAAGTTTCCCCTTACCTTCAAGGTCCCTTTATTGTTACCCAAAGCTGTGATGCTGTTCTACAAATATGCCAGTAATGCGGGCTGGACTGACACCAACAGTTTGTGGTAGATTTACGTAAAGTAGCCTGGAGTTGCGCAAAGCATCAGGAAATTGCTTTGGCAGCAGGCTGCTCCTGTGCTGAAGCGAACTTCCTCCAAAACCAAAAATTCCGCTCTTCACAAACTAGCAATTTTATGACTCAGGTCTACAACAATTACAGAGCACAGACGTTTACTCTGAGTTGTTGGGAGATAACTGAATGTAAACATCTTTGACAGAAGAACTCTGGCTGGGTGAAAACAGAGAGGCAAACAAATGTAATACTACTCCAACCAAACACTGTAATCAAAAATTGCTTATTCAAGACATTGCTTTGAATAAAGCCCTTGGTTGGAGTATTTCATTTGTTTTCATCTAAGATTAAAGAACATGCTCCCATCAGTTTAAACCTATGTGGCTAGAGAGAATTATAGAGCCCGTTATTAGCACAAAGATTACAAACTACGTTCAAATGATAGGCATCAGTGCAAACTGCAAACACACCAGCAGGCGCTCCGTCTTGACTTGCGGAGGATCAAAGAGCCTCGTGACTGCCTCGCTGAAGACCATGAAGGATATGACTACCAGAAACAGGCCGTTCATGAATCCCGACAGAACTTCCATGCGGCCGTACCTGAAATTGTACAACAAGAGCAACAAGCCCGTGACATGACATTGGGGAAACCTTCACGGTTGTTCTTTATTAGCGTGCATGACATGGAAAATGTGCAGCAGGGAAGGATGTCTGGCATTCAAAGCTTGGCAGTGCTACTAAGGTTGCGAACAAAGTTTTTAATGAGAACAATATTTCGAGCCATTTCAAATTTAACAGAATTTTATGCTATTTCAACTGATTTTATTTCGGAGCCATATCTTCAAATACAAACCAAGAGCTGAACGTGTGCAGCAAGTTTCGTAACATGTACAGCTAAAAAAAAAATCCCCAAAAGAAAAACAAAGAAACCGAAGCCATCTTTAACAAGAATTCAAACTCCGAGGCGAGAACTGCCACCAATGTATCACTGATACAACCTTCACCACATTTCTGGACGTACACAGTATACCTCCAGCAACTCACATCCAGTAATTTGTGCATGTTTTGTCTCTAAATCTGTGCCGCCTTTCTTTCTGAATGCAATGCTAAGGGGAGCAGACTCACCCAAAGCGGAAGGTTCGCGTGGCGCCCCGCCTTGCCAGCAAGGCAGCCGCAAGACCCATCACGAGGGCAGAGCAGTCGAACAGCATGTGGAACCCGTCCGAGATGAGCCCTAGGGAGTTGGTCCACATGCCATACAGGAGCTCCACACCCGTGAACATCTGGGGCGAGAACGGAACAGGCCAGGGGAATGCGTTAGGAAGCCGGCCGACAGCCCAACGTCACATGGAAATGCAAGGCAGGCGCCAGGTTCAATTTGCTGATTCAGTGTCCTGGACGCCCCAAACACAAACACACACGTTGCTGGGCATGTTTCAGAGTTGTCAAGAACAAAAAGGGGGGGGGGGGGACCAGTCATTTGATGCAGTGTGCACTCCTCTCTTTGCCATAACTTGGCCGTAAGCAGGGAAAAAGAAAAGAAAAAAGAAGAGGTCTTCTTGTTTGCGCATTCCGTTTGAAATGACGTGATGACCATAACTGCCTTTTCCATTTTCACATTTCTCGACATAGTGGGCCATTACAATGCTAGTTGTCTCTACCTCAACACTGTGCAACCACCTTTCGCATCGCTACTAACAAGAAAGGCAGCATTAGGAAAAAAAAAGGGGTAACAAAGGTGTCGTTTGTGACCATGCTGTATCCGCAGCATCAACTATGCTTCTGCCTGGCCCCAGCCCAATGTTGGCAGGGCATCTCTTCTTTCAAGCACCAAGGCATGGCAGATGCGCTCCCCTAAAAACAAAGCCAAAGCCACGTACCCTACTCTGAGAAAACTGCATCAGCACCTTATTTGAAAAAGACACTTGAAATAAATACCATGCCTGTGTTCTTAGGTGGCACCCGTTTGAGTGATAATAAATAAAGAATACCTGAAAAGCAGGGTGTACATGTGGCTTGGTTTGTGCGTGTTTTGGTTGTAGGTAGTGCAGTAAAACTTATAGTGAAGCATCATGAAACTTTGCACCACACAGAGAGGGTCAAGCAGAGATGCACACAGGTAAGTGCTTATCCGTCCGTGGCTCCCTTCGTGGCTCCCTCAACATACGTTATCATAAACAGTCCATCTCATATAGTACAGCCACCTCTTTGCAGATTGCACACCACCTTTTTCAGAGGTACCCAGACGAGGCCCTCTGCTCCCCGTGCCCCCCCTGTTTACCCAGCAGCGGGCCAAATGCGGGGGTGCTCACCAGGTTGATGCAGAGGAAGTAGAAGATACGCCTTGAGTCCGACTCCTTCATGATCTGCGTGAGGCCCGACCGGAGCACCGACAGCACGGAGTAGCCCGGCCCCACGTGGAAGGCGTCGCCGTTGAAGTGGTACAGGGGGTCCCCGCCCGAGGAGTAGCCCACCAGGGTGCCCTTGGTGCCTTTCAGGTCGGGCGCGCTGAGGATCAGCGTGGCTGTCGGGGAGAGGGCACAGCTGTCGGCCATTTTGCCACATGAACACCCGAGGGGGCACAAAGCCTAGGCGACAGAAGATTTGGTGTTGATTCCTCCTTCAAAAGGGTTGGTATGAGCACAGAATGGGACGAGATGAGGGTTTACAAAACCAGACACACATGTGCTATCGGCGTCAAATGAAACGCGAACACGAAAATGTGAACCAGAATGTGCAAAATCGAAAAATACTGTTCGCAGAGTTCGTATAATGGCTTGCTATTGGTATGATGGAAATCCACATTTCCCAACTTTGTTTTTGTAACTAAGCCACGCGTCATTTTGGCTTGCAGGGAAAGAAATCGCGCTATTTGTGTGTTCCGGTTCATATCGTCGTGTTCGCGTTTCATTTGACGCTGACAGTACAAACACCCCTCCTCAGTCCGTTACTATGAGGTGCAGACTGGGGAGCCAGACATACTGGAGGAATAGGAAACATTGTGGTGTCAGTCTAATCTCGTCAAATTTGCACATCAGTTGGTGTATGTCATAAGCCGCTGAATTGCACTGGTGCCCCTTCTTCCTTTCCTACCTCAGTGTAACAGCAGGTCATGTTGATGTAGAAGATGATGCACGGTGACAGCGTATGCACATATGAGAAAATTCCTTCTTAGAGCAAGAAATACATCATATCATAAGAAAATATCCCTTCCAGAAGGATGCGTACACTACTAGTAGCTTAAGCGAGTTCCATTCGAAAATTGTGCAGGAACACAACCAACCAAAAGCCTTCTACGCTTTTTGGCCTTATGCCAGCGTAGTGACTGTTAGGACAGAGTGACCATTCGGTGGAGCTTCACATACACTCCTCTTGGAGACAATATTTTCCACCTTAAGGTGCCATGTACAGACATACAGTGAGAGAACAATCAAACTTTAACAACATGGCTGCTGTTTAAGGTGTCTAGTAACTCTTCAATGTATTCTACAGCATGCAACAGTTGTTTAAGCTTTAGTCGTTTTGTCTGCTTTAAGATGGTGCCAAGAAGTTTTCTTTAGAGCCTTTGCGACAACTTTTTGCGCTTTAAAAAATTCGGCCTTTTCCAAATTTTTCTTCCCCACCTCTCCATTTTCTTCCTTTTTTTTTGAAAGCTTGCATTATGCATGAGCAGGTGTCTTTAAAAAGGGGAAGCAAAAGCAATAAGTGTGCATTTTATCTTTTAGTTGGGCAGCAATCGATACTAAATGATACTGCAATAAAGCGAGGTTTGTTCACAGATATTACAATGCCATCTATCATTGGCACAAGCTGAATAAACCTAACAGCCACAGTGATAGTATACCGACTGTTGAAAGACAAATTCAGTGAATCAACAGCAGCAGGCACAAAATATGGAGCCTGAAAGGTTTACAGAGCATGCTGCAATAGACTGGCAAAAATAGGCAATCTTTAAACCCAAATTGAGTAAAGAGCTGCCATTACAGCAAGATGGCAGCATGCACACAATCTGAGCATTCGCAGTTGTACAGGGGGGAGCGTTGGGAGTGGAGCATGACCGGTTTTCTGGCTGAATATCTGGACGGTGCAACATTGTCTGCTACGGAGCTATTTTAAACGTGTATCATTGATTAACTAGGCATGTCATTTTACAAAGATACGAGTCATAACCGAATTCATTTGGTAGCACCTACTGCACGTTCAGCACAAATTAGGCCAAGACAAAATCTGCCAACTTTGCCAAAATCTGCCAACTTTGGCGAAATCTGCCAAATTCCATCCAACTTTGTCAGCAGAAAAAAAAAAAAAAAGTGGCACCTTTACACATGTACATATGTTCAATAAAATGCATTGCTAGAAGAGTTGGTTCATACTTACAATAAAAAAAGCTAGAATGAACGATAGGGCACTATGTTTGTGCCCTCTTTTCGTCTCGTGTTGTTTGTGCTGTTACTATGAATGAAAAAAAGAGCGCAACAAGACAAGGATGCGAAAAGACAGAAGGAAGACACGGCTTTGTGTCTCTTTTTTCATCCTCTTGTTGGGCACTTTTTCTTTTACTGTTGCAGGCGCAAATGAATTCCACAGTTTAAAATGAACTAAAACTGTTCTTCTGGTACATTTGGCCCGGTGGAAAATGCAATAATGGTATTTTTTTTTACTGAGCTTCTTTGTATGTAAAAATTCTGCTATTCAACAATCCATTCTATATTCATATTTTATGGTAATAGCATCGGCAACTTGATTCAATGCAGGCCCGAGCTGAAATTTCATTATTTGCACACCTCTAGTAACGAGACGGCGTTCAACTCTTTTCCGAGAGCTCTCAGTATTTCTAGCCCCACAAACTGATGCAACGCACAGTGTGAACCCCCAGAAACAGTCAGCACTGGAAATAGTTTGGGAAGAGGCCACTCACCGAAGGCAAACATGACCCAGGCAAAGATAAGGCCCCCCGAGAGCGAATGCTGCCCAGAGGAGGCCAGGCTTGCCCAAGGACCGCCCATGGAGCCGTTCATGTTCCAAGAGCAGGCCAGCAGCAAGGAGGCCGCGAAGACGGTCAGCGAGCCAAGCCGAGCCGTGGTGGAGGAGTGGATACGCAGGGTGCACGCGGCCTCCACATAGTAGTCCAGCACAAACACGGCCACCGCGGAAAAGAAGAGCGGCAGCAGGAAGAAGGGCGCCTGGGAGGCCTCTTCCCCCTGTGGAGGAGGACGTCAGGGGCTGAGGGCTGACTGATTCGTTTGTTCGTTTGATTTTCGTTATTCGCATCTTGCGAAAAGTAAATGACTACAGACAAAATAAAAAGACAAAAGGCAAAAAAACCCAAATAAACAAACACACAAAAAAAACTAATTCGTTACCCAGTCAAAATGCAGAAAGAGAATAAGATTGCCCACGCCACACTGACAGAATGGTCATCCTTTAGAGACAGAAATGCTACCGATTCTAATACCAGGGCCAAATCTCAAGCCTTATGGAAGCTGAAATGTGGAGACAAAACAGCACGGCGCCTAATAACGAACAACATGTGAAAGGGGCCATGAAGACGAAATACATGTTTGGTTTATTAACCCAAACTTGTCCTGATAACAATGACATCAATGATTGTCCTGATATCAATGACACCATTTTATCACAAACTTCAAGGGAATAACAGAGATGTTAAGGGAAACGTATGAAGCAGTGAAAACCCCCAAGCCGCTACACGGCAACTTTTCTATGACGTCGCAGGAACTTGTACGTGTGATAGGCAGCCACCGATTTAAGCCACCGGTAAGAAACATGACTGGCCAATTCTAGGGGGGCCTCTAGTTCCATTTGATCGTATCAGTATCCCTTGGACACAAACACGCAGTTATCACACTGAAAACTGCATTTTTAGCGCTGGCCCATATTATGCCACTTCTGCCATTAACTAGGGATGGGCGAATATAGATTTTGAGGTTCGAAGCGAATTCGAAGCGAATAGTGATTTGGTCGAATAATTACGAATCGAATAGTTCGAATAGTACACATTGCAAATCACAAAGACAAATGAGCAACTTGTGACCTGACTAATGTACACAATTTTTTCTAATAATTAGAACTCACGTAGGCACAGCATTGTGCAAAACTATTACCAGTTGAACATTTATTGCAAAATCTTACACACAGCTTTCCTTTGCTGTATTCACAAGTTTTCATGAAGAAATGCCTGTTGCGCCACATGCTCTAGGTGCAGCAGTTTCCGCCGGCTGCTCATTCATAGAGCTCCTGTATATAGCTCCCGCAGGGAGCTAAGAGTTGCGCGACCGACCGCCATCTTTGTTATCCGGATTGCTGCGGGAAAGCCGCCCGTCGCGGGTGAAGGAGCCTCGCCGCCACGCTTCCGACGGCGGCCGACGCGCGGTGGGGGCGCTTCGGTTGGCGGCGCCTCACGCTTCTGCTGCTGCTGTTCCTGGGCGGGGCGTGGTGCCGCCCGCGTCGGCGGCTGCGGCGCAGCCGTAGTGGGAGCTTCTCTGCGCGGCATGGATAACCGGAGTGTCGCAATCACGGCGGCGCGTGGAAAAGGGTCGCGCGACTCTTAGCTCCCTGCGGGAGCTATATACAGGAACTCTACTCATTCACAAGTTTAAGCGCCGCCTAGGAGCTCCGCTAAAAAAAAGAAGTATTGTAGCCACTAGTATCCTCGGCCGTAGCCAAGCAAAGCGCAAGTGGCTGGCCGCCATTTTGAATAGGCTCGCTTAGTGCGGCGTACCCATAGGCGTACTGCCGCACTGAGCGAGCCTATTCAAAATGGCGGCCTGTACAAGTCTGCTGGCTTGGTGCCACTATGTTCGGAGCGGTGTCGTTTCAGTGCCGCCTTTTTTTTTAACCTAAAGTGTGCTGGCGGCCGAGAGCTTCGTCGAACCTCTAGGCAAGGCAGCAACTCGGCAGTGCCGGCACTGATAATAGAAATGTCCGCGTTGGTGGGTCTTGAGCCAAGCCTGGGGTAACTCTCGGAAAGCTTGACCGAAAAGCTTGGCTTTTAGCTGCCTATTCGGGAGCATCGAATAATTCGAAAATATCGAATACCTGCATTCGGATCGAAGCGAATAACGAATAGAGAGCTATTCGATCGAATATTCGACAATACCGAATATTCGCCCATCCCTACCATTAACACATCACTTTGGCGCGAAATTTGGAAGTTTTCAAACATTTCTCCCATTTTTTTTGTCATACTTTCATGGGTTGACTGTCACTGACTTCCCAAAGGCTAATTCTTCCAAATTTAACAAAGTTGTATTTTGTGTCTGTGGCCCCTTTAAAAAGGTAGAGACAAGAAAAAAACCAGCAGTAGCAGAAGAAGCAAAAGTCAATTGGGTTATCAATTAAACACAGAGGCACTTATCGCACTGAGAGAAAGTGGTGCTAGGAAACAGAACGAGAGAAACTCACCATTGTGGCGGGCACTCGCACAAATAAAAGAAGGGGCGCTAAAAGAACCGTCGACACGATGCTCGACAGGGCGTTGAGCCGCTTGGCACCATGAATGTCGGCGGCTAGCTTCCGAGAAAGCGTCCTAAAACCCGTCTGCATGCACAGGGTCGTGACAAGTAGCAGCACACCACCCTGCAGGAAGAAGAGGAGAAGTTGGCACTGAAATCGTAGCAACGACTTTTCATCCTGACAGCGTGCAGCCTACACTGATGTCCAGATTCATGACAAGGCAAAGCAGGGGAAGAACAGTCTCACCTTGTGATCTGGAAGCCCAAGAAGTGAAACTAGGTAGTAAAAGACGTGGCTCACGCCATGGTGCTGGTAGCCCTCAGCTGCGTTCCAGTCAAGGACGTACAATCCTCTTTTTCTCTGCAATCTGTTCGCACTGCACTGGTCACAAATGCACACCTTAACATTTAACAACACTATCATACAACTGCCATGTCTTCTTGAACACCCATAGAGATGACGTGGACACCACAGAACACTTATTCCTCTTACACCGCTAGAAAAGAACTGGGCAACTACAACAACATAAAAAAAAAGCAAAGGACTTGACCTACAAGAGGCATGTTGCTAGACAAAAAATTGTGGTACCTGATGCTGCACTCGACAGTGCAATTTTTGCTAAGCGAGCTTGATACTGGCAGCTAATGCGGACGTTAACTGGACAAGTTGGCTTGCTGTGGGTGTATTGAAGATTTTTCAAGAGAAGTCAGCTTCCCCCCAAAGCAGACATTAGATGAGTGACGCAAACCACCCCGGTCCGGGAAAACGAAAGCAGAACAGCTTGCCCAAGAGGATGCCCCGGAATCATTCCAGACGAAGAGGGCAAAGAGGATGCCTGGGCCGGAGCACAACTGCGGCATGCAACCATATGTTTCAACACACGGATTCCCACAACAATGCCTGCCTGCACTAGGCACCCTTAAAAACTCAGACAGCCACAAAACCAACGCATGCATGAAGTAGGTGACAACCCCTTTACTGCAGAAAAATTAAATCGTTGTGTGAACCTGAGCAATTTCACAGGATGACCATTTTTAACTTGTTCACGGGCTCTGTGGCATGGTTTGGCCACACCACATAAAAAGGAGAATTTGTGGTATACAATATGAAGAAAGTGACCATTTGCAAGCTATACCCAATTTATTTTTCCTGCCAGTGTTTCTGCCTGTAGATGTGGAGCATCCGTCTCTGTTTGCATGTCTCCAGGGACAGATGGATTTGCTAACTTGGCTGCAGACTGCTAGGCTGTGCCAATGTGCTGAGCAACGTTCTGAACATCGCTGTGATTGCTGCTGGAATACAACATAGTGATATCATCAATCGAGCCCAAAGTACACTTGAAAGTCCTGTCACACTGGCTGCCAGTTCATGCTGCTTCCCCACCTGGTGATAACACCTTCTTTTTTTTTTTTTGGTCGTGGAAGAAGTGATGAAGAGGCTCAAGATGAGGAAAAGGATACGGTGCTCTGTAGGCAAGGCTTGGTTGTCATCGAAGTCGAGGAACAGCAGTGATAGCACGGCCAGTATAAAACACACCGCTCCCCTGAACTGTAATAGAAATAGAGAAACAATGCCACAAAAAGAGCTTCATGAGATTTGCAGCTTGTCAGCATACTGAGCACAGATGCAGGCAACAAAAGGGGTGGCAGAGTGTCAGCTTTGTGAACTTGGCGTCTGTAGCGCTAACTAAGCACTTGCGCTCCCCATTTCCGGCGCGAATGCACGTGAACTGGTGAGGAGAACAGCACACAAGAGTTCATGTGACGAATGCTGGGCTGAGTGTTCTCAAAGGTCGAGCTGGCTGATGCCGGGTGCTCCTCAAGAGGCACACGCCCAAGTGCGCTCAGCTGGGCTGAATTTTCTGGTAACGCTCGATAACGGAACTAGCTGTAAACAGCTGTGCTGTTAGCAAAAATTCTGTGGTGACCAACTGGTGTACAGAGGGACAGGATTTGGGCAAGTTCACCATGCAGGGTCCACTAACCTTGCAATGCAAGGAGTGTGTGAATATAAAAGCGGTGAGCACATCATAAAATTAAAATTTGGCCTTACAGAGCAGAATAAACATTCGCTTTATGAGGCTTGAGGTACACCAATACCTGCATGCATAGGCACCTTCAGATGTTTTCCCCCCCGAAAAATCAACTCAAAAAGTTTTTGCCAAGCAGATTAAGCTATTGGGATGAGTGGCAAAGGATGAGTGCAGACATGGATAGACAAAGGGTAAGAACGACAGACTTTGTGCATAACAGCAGCAGCTGTGCCAACATCGTTGTCCAACATGAAGAGTGACTTTCTCATTGAATTTGTTGGACTGAAATGCAGATTTCAGCAAACAGGTATAGGCTCAATGCAACTGAATGAGCTTTGGTTTCATTTCTACAAGCCTCCTTGCTCCAAAAGACATAAAAATAAGCATTATTAATAAGCCATGATCTGAAATGCATCTATTATTAGTTGCAGTATATACACATATATGTTCACTACTTAGGTATATTATAGTAACAGAAGTGTTGGATAATTCAGCCACAAATAAAATGATGCCATATCTTTACTATGTCCTTAAATGTAGTACCATAAAAGTTGTTATATTCAAAATTTAAATGTTTCGATTAAGATATTCAGCAAATATTACAAAGGACGAATTCACACTTCCCAGAAGTGTATGAATAAGGTTAAAATGAAACACCCTTCTTAGCTACTAAGGAATAGGTAGAAATCAAGGCGCCTATGGAGATAAATGTAGTGCTACAAACGCGATTACATAACAGCAGAGGTAATCAACCGTGGCATTGTGATCTCAGCGTTTATTTATATGTATACAAAAAACAACAGCCAAAATGCAATAATAATACCCCTGACAACCAAAAAATCTCAAGTATTCACTTCAACGCTGCAGTAGTTCAGGCGTGAAATTTGGTACTGCGGCTAGCTACAGCTGCTATAGGCAACCACATTTTGAGAGCATTTTCTGCTAAGAGTAACTTCGCTGATCCCACAACCAACAGTATATCAAACTCTTCCTTTTGTGTTAAAGGAGTACTGACACGAAATTTCAAAGCTGAGATAACTATGTAAAACGTTTCCTTTTTATTAGGAGATATCTCCCAGCAAGTTTCAACAGCAACCGTTCAGCAAAACATATCTAAAATCCATTTTAATCTTCGCCCGCACGAGAAAGCCCAGAGTGGACCGACATGACATCATCTGCTACTTGCCCCAAACTGCCGACGTCGGGGCTCCCGTGACGAAGCCGACGCGCTGGCTGTGGTTGGCGCGTGCTTCTCGGGCGTGTGTACACGCCACGATTTTGCGACTGACGTCATGCTGCCCGGGCCTGTGGGGACGGCGAAGACCTCGGCCGGTCTGGGCGCGCACATGCACTCGCTCGCGCGCGCTTCCAGAGCAGCAGCGATACGGCAAGAATGGTGACGTCACGTGATACCTCCTGTGATGGTGGCCGCTCGGCGTTCGTTTTGTCGAAACCGAAACTGACACGAATAAACGACGCCGTAAATGAATGTTTATGCTGCGCTCGACCGTCTAATCTGTCATTCTATGATTAGTGGGCTGGTAGGCACGCATAGCAGTGAAAAAAACGTAACACGAAAATTTCGTGTCAGTACTCTTTTAAGTACATCTGGCATTTGCTATTTGGATCTGGAAAACTTGCCTACTTTTCTTTTTACTTTTTCTTGTCACAGCTCTAGCAGACACACACATACTACCCTCTTTTCAAAACACTGTTTTTTCATGAGAAATAAATGTGTTGCTATTGAAGCAACCCACACTTGTTATGTGCCCCTCAGCTTACATAGGTGTGTCACTGCACCCCTGTTGACGCCTACAATGAAAAACAAACCACCAACCCTCAAGCCCCAGACCTAGGCACCAACACGTATAAAGATACGCTGGGTGCATTGGGTACATTGGTAACAGTTTGGTTCTCACTATGGGACTGACCCCAGATCTGTTAACCAGAGTGTATAGCAAAACCTTTTGCAGGGTGAACGTAATTCCCCTCACCTTGGAGGGTCCGCCGGCACTTGTGAAGAGAGCCTTGATCCCGATTACGACGCAAAGGTCTTTGTGCTGTGTCAGCAGTACTGTGCGCAATGGGCCACACAGGGTGAGACCGAAGAGCTCCAAAAGGGTGAGCGAGGAATTGATCACAGCATGGCGGACCACACGTAGCCACTGCAGATCAGGAGGGGAGCACGAACAAACAAAACAGAAACGCAACTCGTACGACCAAAAAAGCCACAGGTGACTGGGACAAACCCACTGTCGGAAATTTTATCTTTCTTTCAAGCTAAATTGGACTGCAAGGAATGCCAAAATCACAACGTACAGCAGGGAACAAAGATGAACGCAATGCTCAGTGTATTGATTTGTGCCCTCCGTTGAATGAAAAAAGCACCCCCCCAGAGTGATGAGAACAGAGCACGCGCAACCTCATTTGCCAGACGGTTTCCATTTCCACCCCACAAAACAATGCCCTCTTCATTGGAGCTACTGGTGCAGAGGGCCACACAGTATACGTAATATTTGGTTAAAGCGGGTTCACCAAACTCCGTGTGTTGTCTGCTCCTTTCTCGTCTTTGCCCGTACCGCTGTTTTATGTCACCACGAATAACCAACTTGCACAGGCTACTGTCATGAACTATTCTTGTTTGCTTAGTTTTCTTTTGTGCTGCATACATAGAGACGCATTGTCAGCAATCAGTTTAGCTGGCTGCTGCTAGTCAGCGTCTGACAGGAATGGCTTTATTTGCTGACAGCTTGCATCCTGCTTGAGCATGCAAAGCAGTGCATAAGATCTTCCAACGCTCAGGATGGAGTTTTTTTTTTCACTGAATACTATTCTTTAATGTTTACAATGCGGTATTAAAGTGCTACAAATAAAGTATTTTTCCGGCCTTCGGTAAAACCAAGCCTGGCAAACATAAATACCTACACAACACACAAAGATGAATCAAAACACAGTTTTACAGGGCACAAAATACGGAGCCCATTAGATGCGAATTATCGAGGAGCTTTAACAAAGCATAAACAACTCGAAATCTGCCATAATGTAAAAAAAAAAAAGAAAAAGCGATCTTGTTCTGTTTATTTCATGAAAAGTCGGAGGTTGAAGGGACAGACAACCGTTATTTGTCGAGTATATTTTCTTTATTTGAAATGAAAGGGCATCACTTAAAACACCTTAACCCGAAACAATTTTGCTGATAGCACACTATAACTTCTCAAATTGCAATTTCTAGATCTATCAGCCATACGTGTCCCGCCAAAAGCAACGCTGGCAACCACGACAGTCGCTGGAACATAATTTTAACTGCATGCGAGATTAAAAGAGGTGTTCAAAAACTTGTCCCCGTGGCTAAAACAACAATAATATGCAACCTCTCCTATTCCTTCAGGGGGTTTTTGAATCGTGTTTAGATTGATGGAACTGTTGGGACACGTGAGGTACGGTCATTTTTAGACACTTCATGTTGCCACCTTCCAGACTTTAGAAATTTTAGTGCAAAAATCAAAATTATTTCCGCCTGTTCATTTAGAAATCCCTTGCAGTTACCCTAGTATTTAAAACGCCAGCTTTCATATGAGCGGAAGGACATGCACTCCACAAAAATCAGTTGTCTGTCCGTTTAAAGAAAATGTATGCCTGGTCAGTAAGGTAACACCAAAATGTAAACTCTACAGGCTGACCGTAAACAGCCAGAGCTTACTTGCGAAAAACTGAGTTTCGATCCACTGGAGAAGGGCTTCTGTATGACCACAAGGGCTGCAGAAGAACTGCAAAAGATGGGAATGAATAAAAACTTGATATGGCTGCTCCCTGCACTGCAATTCAGAAAATCAGAAAGCATCCATGGTGTAAAGAAAATAAAAAAAAAGCAGCTAGAGTCCACTTTATGTTGTCACACTGGAAGAACGAGTCAACCGCAACAGGTATTTCTCCTATTATTAGCTCTCTTCCTGCTTCACTGGATGTTAATCTCAGGTTGGAGATGCACTACGCGAGCATTCAGGGCATGAAACAGTAGACAAAAGCTTTATATATTACATGGCAAATGTTCTGTCGACTGAGATTACTGCTATGTTACTATAAAGGGAGGGGAATCGAAATTTGGCACACTGAACAATCGCATGTAGTTCGAATCTTCTGCATTCCAAAAAAGCCTCTAAATCACGAACCTGCTTGTTTCCACACACTCTGTGATGCACGTGCATGATGTGATAAGAGCAACCTTGCTGACTACTACGTGCACGCGCAAAAATAGAGACAAGCGTAACAGTGCAGCCACAGTGTTAGGCATAAGTGGATAGTGCCTATGGAAATGCACACCAGGAGCGGCCCCTCCCTCAGCCTTCGTTTCATTTTTCTATTTTAGTTTTCGACCCAACTTTGCATTGATTGCTGTCGCTGATAGCAACATTATTCGTCAACTATTTCATCTGAGTGGTTTCATTCTGCCAATGAGAGATATTTTTACATGACAGCAAGGGTTCAACAAAGTCGGCTGTGATCATGGGCACTTGAACCATCACCGAGACGGCCCAGCCAAAGATGTCAAAGGAAGCTGATGTGAATTTGCCAAAATCTTGTTCGTGGCTGCAGTGGGTAGTTGAACCCTTTAGCTCACTATTCACTGGAGCTGTGGAGCTTAGATTATGTGGGAAGCTAGGATAAAGCCAAAATGCCATGCGGAAGTCGTGGCCCCCTCCAAACTACCGCAGTGACATCACACTAGTTTGTGGTGTAGTGCGGTGCTATTTTAAAGCATAGGTTTCTTTGCCTCACTGATGGCGTTCAATGTCACGCCAAAATGCACTGCAGGAAAGATAACTTTCTCTGATGATGATCGCAGGCGAAGTGAAAAATGGTTGAAACTCGAAGCTTTCTCTGGTCAAAAGCCAATGACTTCAAAGTCAAAAGTCAAAGTCCAAAATCCAAATCGTTATGCCAAAAATGCACTGCAGGATAGCCAGGTTACACAATCAGTTTCCATAAAGGCACACCAAGCACAGCTGCACAGTCAATACTTTATCCCTGGCCAATCTCTCCCTATTGGGTACGTGCGAAACACTTCAAGGGAATCATCATCATCAAAGACAACGAACGAATCACGAGACAGGTCTTTGATTCGACTCGGTTTGCACCAGAGTAAAGCTTCGTGTTTCAACCATCTTTGTCGTTAGACTAAAGGGCTTCGAATTTCTCTGTTTTCAAAATTCTGTTCTTCACCTATTTCCCGGTAAATGTAGTTAGGCCTTCTCCGCTCATGGTCAGCCCACACAGATTTAGACACATTTTCAATCTGTTGAATGCTGTCCCATCTGGCTTCACCAAATCGACGAGGGTACGAGGGGAATGAAACTTTCGAGTGTATTTCTCTTGTGATAAAATGTGCGTAAATGGGTGGAACAAACTGAGTGCGTAACACATGATAATATGAAGCTTTGAAATTGAATAAAATTGATGAGCAACAAGATGAGGTGAGGCATCATAAAACATTTTGCGATTCCTGTACTGATGTGGCAGATTCTTTTCTGGAACCCGTTAAAGGGGCTTGTGCTGCAAAGTGAAAATGCTAATGCTACAGGTGCTAGAACAAAGAACTTTCAGGTGCGATTGTGGGCTGCTACATTTTGTAGTTTCAGATTGGCCTTAAACTAATCTCTCTCTCTTCCCTTTCCCTTCCCAACGTTAGGGTGCCGCTACCAATGGTTTGCTGTCTATATCGTGCAATTTTTTTTTTACTGGGACGTAGTGAAAGGCCTCTGAATGTGCATCACTAATTTTTTTGATAAATACAAACTATAACACACATGAGTTCCACTTAAACTCTGGCACTGCGTACGGCCCTTAATTTAATTAAAGAACAACAGTGCACCATACTTACATAAATCGTGCGATGAAGAGGTACTGTACAACGTGAATATAATTTAGGACATTGTAAGAGAGAAAGTACGCATATGCCAGGATGCATTTGGAGACGACGAGGCTCGCCACGTATCCCTTGAACCTGCACAGAGGCAGCCGTGATCACGAAACAACTCCTGAGGTTGTGACTGAGCACGACAAAACCAGATCGGCTTACCTCGATCGCGGTTCTCCCTGACGGCCGTAGTGAGTCGGTAGCCTGTCCATGGTTAATCTATAGAGCCCGGCGCATGGCACCTGTACACAAGAGGGTGTAGCAGCCCCCATTACATCGCACATTTTGGAGTCATGCGAAGTGCTCTGCAACGTTTACGTTCGTCCGTCATGCCCACTCGTCACTCAGACCGCTCCGCAGAGTCCCGGCCAATAGATGATCGGCATAAACGTTAACCAGTTATGTTCGCCCCACACTGAAAACGAAAGTGCAAAGAGGTTGCATTTCACTGGCTTTGGGACAGCTGCTCAAAAATGACTCCAGCCGGCTAATCGAAAGGCACTCGACAGATGGATATCGTTTTCGTGACGGCAGCTTCGTCAGTTAGAGATAAAAAGCACCCGAGAACGTACAATCAAACTTGCCTGGGTTTGGTTCTCGAGTACATTCGGCCAGCGCTTTAAGTGCGAGCGTGCATCGAAATTAGGGACGCTAAACACATGCTCAAACGTCGTTTCACAAATACGAGGGATTCGATGCCGTGGCCGTCGCCATTGCTGCTAGACGGAACCGGAAATGCCGGAAATCGGCTTTTCTCCGCTATTTCCGCATCTCGTTTTCATGGGCTGTAATGGCGGCCTACACGAGTGACGTGAGTGCGGGATTGTAAATAGTGGCTGGAAGAGAGACCTCGTGAAAGTGACACTATGAATCAGGAGAACTGTGCGGTTGTTTTGGAAACACTTCGAAAAGCGGCCAGCCAGAACGCCGAGCAGCTAAAGCCTGCTGAGCAGCAGCTGAAGTGTTGGGAAACCGAGAAATGGTTTTACTCGGCTTTGTTGGTAAGCTGCTCGAGTGAATTTTGCAGACCCTCTTCGGCAGAAACCGCGTAAAATATCCGCCAAAAAAGGCGCAGACGGTATAGAGAAACCGATCTGACAATTCAGCGAATCGCACGGTGTAGCCATCGTGTTTACATTAACGGGAAGCACGCTCCTCGGCAACTGATGCAGCCCAGTGCAGGCGCCGGCCTTCCCACAGCGCGGCGCGATTGCTTTCGGGGGTGTAGCGCGGTCAACAGGCGGCACGTGCTGTCATTTTAAGGATGACTGCGTGTTGAACTCTCGTAGTTCCACAAATTTTGTGGCATTTCGTATATGGGACACGGAAGGTTGCCTGCTGCATGCGTGATCATGTTGCAAGAGGGTTGTCTGCGTAATTTCAGAGCCGGCACTGATTTTCAGTTCTGCTATGTTATACCAAAAATTGTGGGCCTCATCAGTTGGAGGTTGAGTTCCACAGCGTAGCATAAGTGTTTCAGCGTTAACTTACGGCTACGTGCGAGGCAAACGGGAAAATATACCACGTGATTTCTTGTCTTTTCGTTGCTAAATGTAACGGGTGCTCAAACATTTGTCGGAATGAAAGACTCCCACAATATTCTATTTTAAAAGAGCACGGCGTAGTTTCGAAGCTCTTTGCAGGCAAGTTCGTTACCCACGAAAAGATGACTCAGATGATTAATGCCTTTTCTGGGTTAGGCGCCAAAACACTCGGTTCTGCAAAGGGAAGATATGGGGATCGAAGTCTTATTTAGAAAACATAGTGCTGAAAACTGCATCTTACTATCACAAGTTGCCGAAAAAAAAAAGCTGCATTTAATCTACTGAAAATTTCTCAAACTGTGTAGGTACTGCACCATTTGCTTCTAGCTGTGCCACCATGCATGTTTTGGGCATGTGGCTGCAAAAGCCTCATTTTTTGTAAAACCTGCAACGCATGATCCAAGCACTGCTGCTGAATATTTTTGATTTACAAGCAGCAAACAGTTCGGGTAGAGTGAACTAAAAGTATAGAGTGGTTCAAATGCGCCCCAAAATGTGAGCCAAAAAAAGGGGTCAAACTGTTTGGGGCGCTTCAAATGTTACCCCTCCATCGTAGCGCAGTGGGTACAGTACTGGGCTTTTACACAGAGGACCCGGGCTCAAATCCTGGCTGAGCCATTTTTTTACATAATACAGGTAAACCTGGATGTAACGAAATTGACAAAAGTCTGCAATTTTTCGTTACATGCAGGTTTCGATTTAAGGCTCGTGGGATTGAAGCAGAAATGAAGCCAAAATGCTAGACATCCGTAAAGATGAACTTACCCTTCATTAATTTATTTTTCAGTGAAAAACTGGGTGACTTGCACCTCCTGCTTTTGCTCTAGCTTAGGCACTACTACACGGGGCTCCAAAGATGCAAAGTCACCTACCCCATATTAAAAACGTAACTTAAGTATCACTTTTGCCCTTTGACGCTTTCCGGCGCCTTAATGCGCTACAACAACCACACTTACGCTGATAGAGTGCCTTTTTGCAAACGTGACGCTCTTTACCGCCCTCATTGTTGAGAGGGTGCCAGCTGGGATACTATACCAGGCGACAACAGTCTTCTTCCTCGCCAGCGGACACGGCACGTAAAATCGTGCGCTTTTCTTGAAAAGACACAACTTTTCGTTTTCTAGCAGCAGCACTCATCACTGAAGAACCGATACCACAGATAGAAGTAGAGACGTGCGACTACACGCTGGCAGGACAGCCTAGCACCTCAAAACTTAAGTCTGGAACCGAAATCGCACTCAGACGTGGAAACTCATCTGAAGGGTAGTTACTGTTACTAGATCGGGGGGGGGGGGGGGGGGGGTCATGCTACACAAGCAAAACCAGAAGTCACCGCTAAGTTAGCCACAGGTTGGTGCTAGCCCCCTGTTCATCGTCATCGTGACGAATTTTGTGTTAAAGCGATTCCAGACGTTTTCATCGCTGCTGGCTCCTTACGGTAGTGCTAGTATTCATCAATTTAGTTCCTTTTACCGGTCGATTTTTGAGTAAAAGTGCAAAAAACAATGACTTATCAGCTCACCGACTTCGTTGCATCAGGGTTAACTGCCACGACGTTTCGTTACATAGAGCTCGCGAACACACGGGCTTCAATAGGAGTGGCAATGGGGAATGGAAAAATTTCGTTAAATTCAGGAATTCATTACATAGAGGTTCGCTACATCCAGGTTTTAGTGCACCTTATTAGGCATACAAAATTGCCTAAACTTCACCATATACTGTGGCTGTGCAGAAAATTATTGTGTTCGTCATGTTGTGTGGTTGTTGGTAAAGGAAAGGGGGGGGGGGGGGGGGGGGGGGGGGGGGGCATTTAAAACAGCCAACCCATAACGCACTTCAAAAATAGCTATAGCACGAAGAGAAACAAGGACTCATACTAACACATCGGCCATGAACTGGCTGGAATTACTTCTGCAGCTTCCCTGCCTACAGCAAACACGTACATAACTGGACACATATATTTCTGGGAACTATCGGCGCAGCCGTAGGCTACGCATTCGTTCTCAGTTACTGCTATAAGGCGAAAAAAAAAAACTGTAAGGAGGACATGCAGCATGAGCAAAAGTCCAGTCATATACGAAGGCATGCCAATAAAGTTTCATCACCACGAATAAAAAACTTCAATTGACAGAGATCCAAGCAATATCGCACACTTTTGCAGTTACATCTAACCCGAGAAAAGGTGCAACTAAAAAAATGAACAAAACAATTGTGATAATTGTTCACCATTGCTTTGAAAAACGCTCTGTGTGGAATATTTTTGAAGAAAATTATGTGATGAAATTAAATGGAACAGGGCTTGTCATGTCGCAACGTTTGCATGTATTGTGCTTCAGCGCGATGCAGCCATGAACTCGTCATCTGCGAGGGAGTATGCTTCTTCGCTAACGTATATGACACATGTTCTCACCAATAACAAAAAAAGAAACCAAAATGTGCAATTGTTGTTTGTGTGGCCAAATTATTTAATATTAATAGCTAATTGCACCAGAATTCGCTGGATGAATAACAAAGATTACCCCAGCTGTAGTCGGTGATGATCGTCTGCTTCGTCTGCACTGCTGCGCAAGCCGTGCCCGTGGCCATCTGTGTGTTCTGCTTTCATTTACCGCCTTTGCAACTGGCCGACTGACATCTGATAAGGCAAGAGGCAAGCTCAATTGTCATTGTAACTCTAGATAAAAGGAAATGCCGTTCTTGAGTGTCCGGATCAGCGTGTACGTTGTATGGCTCAGTGCCGTTACGTCGAGTAATTTTTCAGCAAGCTTGCACGAATCGAAAATTTTTCTATGTCGAGGTCAGTGGTCCTGGTTAGAAACTAAATGTTTGTAATTTTATTGTGCTGTGTCCGGTCGCATTTGTAAAATTTAAAGTTTACACGTGCCGTTTTGGTGAGTATAGAGCCGCAGCTTAATCAGGCACATATGATATAGAAACTACGGTAGATATCGTTTCACTGAAACGGTTTTTAGTTAAATTCTGTTTTCTGTTAGCAGGTTAAATTCTGTTTTATTTAAATTTATACCACGACCTTCATTTCTAAGCGACGTGCATGAATTCAGCTTTGTTACACCTTTAAAAAGGGCATTAAGTTTTGCTACACAACACTCGTTACATGGCCATTTCAATTATGGTGCACGCAAAAAGGTTCTGTTTAGTGTATTTTGTATCGATGGGAAGAAAACAGAAAGGCCAGTTCTTGATTTGCAAATGGGGTTAGCTTATGTTATCTTTTTTCCGCAGTAAAATAAAAGGCACTGGCTACGTTACAACTTTAAATGTTTAACCAATTAAAAAAGGAAAAGGACTGTCTCGGAGGGAGATCTGAACCCAGGTTTTTCACGTAGGAGCCAAGTACTGTATCCGCTGCACCACCATGGGGGGGGTAACACTCGCAGCACCCCTAAACGGTTCGACCCCTTCTTTTGCCTCACTTTTAATACATGGGCCTGTGGGGCGTTTGAACCACTCTATATTCTATACTCGGTTACAACTCAAGAACAGCACCACCTCATGTAGTGTATCACTCCGCCAAAGTGCCGGACCCGTGACGTCAGTGCGTGTGCGTTTTGAAAGGGTGCGTTTTCATATCACGCTATGAATGCGTGATATCGTCTGCCTAGTCTCACGCAGTTTGTTTTTCATCACTGGAGTTGTCTATAAGCATATTAAGTCCAAAAAATCACGGAAACGGCTCACGCCATGTTCAAAATATTTCCAGTAATGCCCTACTTGCGCCGTGTGGAGAAACATCCGGCCACGGTGATAAGGCACAGCGGCAACTTCCGGTGCCGTTCTTAAGTTGTCACCGAGTATAGTTCACTCAAGTTTGGGCTTATGCACAGAGAAGCTTTCAGGGACGAATGCTTGTCGAACCTTCAAAATGCTGTGTTTGCATTGTGGGCAGTCGCGAGTGAGGCTGGATTTGACAACTAAGCGCGTTCAGTGGACACGGTGACTACAAAGCAAAAGTGAAGGCTTGAGGATGTGTGCACCTATTTCTTATTGGAATCTGTCGTCTGCATCCGTACATGAGCATATCATAATGGTCTGCCGCCATATAATTACCGTAGCCTCAAAGTTTTATTGTGAAAACATAATGACAAGCGGTTTCAAAGTCATCCGCTGATGTGTGGCTCGTAACAGAAACTTCATTGACCTTCTATGTGAGCACTGCTTACTAATAAACAAAGGAAATAATTTTTATCCCATGAAAATGTTGGAGGGAAGAACTTCACCAAAGCCTGGAACCTTTCAAGATACACGAAATAAGACTAAAGGTGTAACTTCAAGGTGTGCATATGGCTTCTCAAAACGTAATATATTTGTTTATTCAAGGATTTTGATACTATTCTTACATAGGCAAGTCAATCAGAGGTCGTTTGGCAGTAAATACAATTGCCATTTTCTGTAATGGTGTCGTCGCAGTGTGCCTCAATTTGCTTTTTTCTTTTTATATAAGCAGCCAGGTTTCTTCTGACCTTTATGTCGGAATCAACACGAAAAAAAATTCTAAATAGCTTGCATTATATAGTAAAATGTCTGTCCCAAAACTGCCCTTTTCTTCCACAACTGCTACAAGAGTGGTAAAACTAATCTTGCTGCGAGTTTTATCACATAATTTAACTGCACAAACGTGGCGTGCACAAGCCTGTGCCGTCTTATTTTGCCTGTTGTGCGCTGCTTCATAGTTTTCCTTTCACCGATCTGCCCTTCTCACTTAAATTAATTTGGCATTCATGCAATCTATGCAAGAGAGAGAGAGAGGGGGAGAATGAACTTGAACAGTGCTTGTTAAATATCCAGTTTCCAGGCACCATCAGAATCGCATTTTTATCTTTCTTGAAGTGGATTAGAAAAAGATGTCACTGTCCCATGGCCTCCTACACTGTAGAAACTGCACATTGCCTTTTTAGCCCAGGTACTACCTTGGCTAAATATGGGGGATTCTATGCAAAGTACTTGGCTGAAGCCAGGTTACCTGTAGAGACAGCATTCGCTTTGACCATTGCATCATGCAGGTCTTCCTGAATCAAACTTACTTTAATACAGATGTGAAACGATAAAGGTTGGCAATTTCGCCTCAATTGTGGTCTATGCGTTCCTTCCTTCATGTTTTTCCTGCTTGTTTTGACTTACCCATTCGATTCCTTTTTTTTCCTGCCTCTCTCAGTCAATCTTTTCAGACCACAGTTTAGAAGTCAATGTGCGGTGGCTGGCAGTGTTGTACATAAAGAATGGCATCGAAAGGTACTGGAGGAAAACGGCGACAAAGTGAGTATAAAAGTGTGCCCTTTTTTAAGCCATAGATTGCCTAAATATGTGCAGTGGAAGTATTGCCCAGGCACAACACATGAAGTGAACATTCACCACCCCTTTTTTTGATACTTGCAGTGCAATATCTGAAGATGAGAAGAAGATTCTCAGGCAGAAGATGATATCAAACTTCTATGAGCCAGTCAACCAGGCAAGTTTTTGCATTTCTGATGACAAGTGTAACCCGGCAAAAGGGGTTGTTTATTGCAAATTATGATGTGTTCAATTATTAACTCTTCATGTGAGCAAGTGAGGCATTGTTTAGGCACAATGATTGCTGCAATATTTACAAATAAATAAACCATGAAATGTTCCAAAACATTTTTAAGTCCGGAAGTGGCCAGAAATAAGATCCAAAAATATTTTGCTAAAAATTACAAATGCTATATAGAAACGTATCAAATTTGCCTACTTAAAGTTTGGTGCTATTTGTGGTTATTACTAAAAACTTCTGAAGATACTTGCCAATAATTTTAAATCTTTTGCAATCTGGACAACTAGATTGTCTTGCATTGTTATCAAGACAGAAGGTGAGTGGAGATCTATTCTGAAAGTGTTTTCTTTCTGCCACTCGTGTATTTTCGGATGCTGTAGGTGCAGAACAAAAATGGCATTGCCATTTTGAAGCTTTCAGGCTCTTGCATCCTTCTTGTGAGGTGGAATGTAGCCTCAGCGACCAGATTTTTCACAACAAGAGTACAGTGTACTAGAAGATAGAGGTCTGTCTTGCTGAGAAGGGGGGGGGGGGGGGGCAACCAACGGAGAATGTGGGGCCTTTTTGCGATAAAAAAGTTGCATAGAACGCAGCAGTTCCCTAGAAAACTCATACAATTTTTTTATGTACTGGACTCTGTACTCTAGTTATTTAGAGTGTACCATAAAACGTTGTGCCAAGAAAATTGAGAAATAAAACTATTTATGTCAACAAATAAAACTTGTGAAACCAGCTGATGAGCATGGCCAGCAGGGGTGCTGCTGACTGTAGGAGTTCCTCAGCAGAAAGTTTCATAGCAAAAGGGACCCCCTTTTGCCCCACTAGCCGTGGACAGCACACCCTCTCTCTCGTAGCGCGCTCTAGCGAGCGCCCGTTCCCCTTGCAGCTTGCCCTGCAGCTTGCCGTGCTGGTGTCCAAGGTGGCGCGCTTCGACTGCCCGACAGAGTGGCCCGAGTTGGTGCCCACTCTGCTGCAGGTCGTCCGGAACCCCGAGGACCTCCCCCAGCAGAGGAGTCTGCTGGTGCTGCACCACGTGACCAAGTCTCTGGCGTCCAAGCGCCTGGCTGGCGACCGCAGGGTCTTCCAGGAGGTCGGTCACGCACACAGTTTGCGTAATCCAAGACATCCGAAATGGGCGCCAAGATCAGTGCAACCCGAGGTTTAGGTCCTTCTGCGGTCATAACTAGCATGATAAAGAGTACAGGCTATAGAATATGACATAATTTGATCCCTGTGGTAAAGAATGCTCCCAAATGAGGCGGCCTGTTCGAGCAGTGTATAGTTGGTGGCAACATGCTCTGCTGTAACGCAGCTTTTTGTACCTCTCGCCTTTTGCTGCCCTGTCCTATAGTAATTAAGACAGGGGTACTGCAACACTCTGAAATTTAAGCCAGCCATTTGTCTCCCCCAACATTTCTTTAAAGACTGCATTGGCACTTTTCAGACGTACCCAGCTTAAAGGGTAACTCATTGCAAACGACCGGATTTTGTACTGTGCCATGCTACCCCAGTAACTGTGTCTGTTTTTGTTCTTAAAGCAATGAAAGCTATGTAAGGCTTGTGATCTGTTTTGTGGTGCCTGTTTTCAGTTGCTACAAATGCATTTTTATTTTTCATTTTGGCAGCGTAAAAGATTGCAATACTTTGCACATGGCTGTGACTCTGAGCAGCTAAGGGTGTGCTCACTCTCAGTAACAAGGCCAATTTTCAGTGCCCCTGAAGCCATCAAGCCTTGGGCTTGGCTACGTTATTCACATCTCGCTCAACAAAATCAGGCGGTATTTTGGAAATCGTTTCTTGAAGTGATGTTTTGGTTTTCTCTTTTCAGCTTGCGAGCAACATCTTTGGGTTCATCCTGCAGCTGTGGACGACCCAGACGGAAGCATTCCTCAGCCAGATGGCAAACGGCGAGAACAACGTGGGCATCTCCCTGGAGAAGTCGTACCTGTGCCTCAAGGGTGAGCAGCATTTGGTGCTCTGTTCCCCTGATTATACCTGGCACGTAATGTCAAAATAGGATGCTCTGTTCAATACTGGCAGGTATATTTAATATGTTTTCCTTTTCCTTTAATTGCCGGTAGTGGGAATTTTGTTAGACGCATTTTATTCACCATTGAGGCAGCAGAAAATACGGATAAGATTCTTGTTGATTTGTTTTTTAGGGGCGTACAATATAAAAAGGCATGATGTGAGGGATATAATTATCCAAACTTACATTGAACTAAACATGTTATGGTTGGGGTGAACTTTCAAATGTATCTGCTGGACATACTCAGCAACCGGTAACGTAGCAACAGAATTCTATTGTACTTGGATCATATTTACTGAACATAATGCATATGACTCATTCACAAAAAAAAATAGTATGTCTACAAAGATGCAAAGTTAGCACTTTACTGTGAATGTTCCCAGGCTGTTAAGTGTGCATTCTGTGGCAGCATTCCATATGACCTTGTTGCAATGGAATGTAGTTGGCTAACACTTTGTTGTGAGGCATTTACTTGTACTACAGTACTTGGGCTTCTACTGTGATGTTCTTTTTCTTCTGCTGAACGTTTTGGACTGGGGCTTCTACTGGACATTCTTTTTGTGTTGAGGGATTGGTTTATCGTCTAGAGACGAAGGGCTTGCCCGGGTGCACTCTGTCAGCAGCTTGATTGGCCCAGTGCTTTCCGATTTCCCATGCCTGATGGATCGGGCTATCGTGGTGGGTGGTTGGATCTCTGCAGTTCTTCGGAAGCTGGTTGTGCATGGTTTCAAGGAGCCCGGGCGCGTCCCAGAGGCCACAATGTTCCTCACCCTTGTGTTCCAGTGGATGAAGCCCATGCTCCAGTGCCGTGAGTTCCCTTGGTCTCTATGCTTCACTTGCGTGCCCTCGATGAAAATGGATACGCGCCAGTGGTGCAAGGGCATCAAATTGAAGGAGTTGGCCCACCTTCTGAAAAAGTGACCCACTAAGGGGCGCGGCCAAAAGTACATTTCTTTTTTAACAGTGATGCAGTTTAAGGTGGTGGCTGGGCTGGCGAACGTGCGCGAGAAAACCTCGCCAAGTGATGACGTCATCACGCGTGCCGGCACCACTCACTTCAACGTAGCTTTGCCTCGCCGCACTCGGGCGGGACTCGTGTCATCACCTGTCGTAGGCGCGATACAACTGTTGCAAGCACAACTTTGGAAATGTGTCGTGGGGTGACTCGCTCTGTTGTTTGTTGTGACCAGTGGTACAGTTTTGATAGTGCAAAGAGAATTAATGCCAAAATGAAAAAAAAAAAGGCCAAAAGTCCAGGAAGCGATAACGTCAATCAACTTCTTAATTAGTGTCCCAGATGCCAGACCACACAAGCCAAACAATGGCCACCAAACAAGTTAAAAAAATTCTTAGCAAACGCCCGTCCCTCTTCGCCTTGGAGCTTCACTGCAAAACCAGTGGGCACGCGTACATTGTGCATGCTTTAATCGTTGCTCTTTGGGGGGCTAGTGACGACACCACACAGAAAACTTTACCAAGTCTCAAAGCATAACCACACAAAAAGCTTGGTTGTGTCTTCAAGCGTAACCACGCATAAACTTAGCCGAACCAAGAATAAGCTAGGTGGCCGCCAGCTTCACTGTTTGCCCAGTCTTCACGCCACTAGTGCAAAGCTGGACAATTGTATTTTTTATAGAATCTCTTGAAACTTCAAGATGTTGCCCAGCTTTTTGTCTTGATTTCAAATGTTCAATTACTTTTATAGTAGTTAAGTTAAATCTCATGCTGGCTTAAAAGTGCCTTTTTATTGTTTGCCAACACTAGAAAAAAAAAATGAACTGCTGATCAGGAAATAGTATTAGCATGTGAATAGACACTACTTAGTATAAGGAATGCAACGCTGAAAAGATATTTCATATCACACCACTAATAACTGACTTCCCAGACAATGCAATTCCCAGACAATGCAAATTCAGGTTCTGTAATATGACAGTTGAGAAAAAAAAAAAAAAAAACCTTTCAGAGTTAGAACCAAACATCTGCTGGCAACGTTACTTGCCTTTTATATTGAGCTGTATTCTTCAGAGAAAATTTTAACTCCAGCTTTCCTAGGTCCCGAGATAAAATGCGCAAGGTGGCCAAAAATGCTGTCTTAAAGGAGCCATGAAGAGAAAACAAAAGTTTGTTTTATTCGAAAGATTAGGTGTTTCATAGTACCCCAAGCGCTTTCCCGGAAGCAAATAAGGCTTTATTCACTGAGAAATAAGGCAATTTAAGCAAAAATTTTAAATCTCCCGCTAAAATTGCACATTTAGTCACGTGAACAATGGCATCATACGAGCCGGTCCATGAAACAGATACTTAGTATGTCGACTCCATATAGCACCCACATGCGGGAGTCGACCGAGACGGCGGCCATTTTAAAAATACTAGTAAAACCTAGTGCACCCGCAGCCCTAGTCATGGAATCGCCTGATCCGGAGAACAAAACTCTCGCCGAGGAGCTCGGGCTTGCATTTAACAACCTCACACCACTTGAACGCTCAGTGCTTCTAAGTGCACGAGCGGCAAGAGTTGTGGGATACGCGGTGGACGGGAAAGCGACCATTCTGCGATAGCCACAACAGACGAACGCCCAGCCGTCGGCACCGCTGCCTCGTCAGCCCCGTCGCGACGGACGAATACAGACTGGTACGTATGTGCCGTATTTTCAATTTCAGTAGCAGTATCGCTTATGCCAGTTGGCCGGTGTCGTGTATGGAAAGCCGTTCGCTCGAGCTCTCTGCTCCGACCAGAAAGATTCGAGCGTCAATGCGCGGTGTGTACGGCAATTTTTTTCCCCAAGGTCAGAGCGCTTTGAAAGGCGATTTGACGAAGTCGGCGACGAGCGCCAGCATGTCCGGGTCCCTGCCGTAATCACTTCCTCGGAAATGAAGCGAGCACACTCATACTTCCTTTAGCTCTCTTTCTCCTCCGTTTGCAAAGTTCACAAAACGTAGCCACTTGCTTCGCTGAGGTTCGTCTTTGGGCAGCACATGAAAGGAGATCTCACCGGCGGGGATGTCGCACTCCCTCGACGATTTGCCCATACTACACGGGCATTTCAAAACACAGCAACGAAATTTCATTGTAAAGTGCTCTAACAAACTGAAGTTTTCAGTGGTTGTAAACTGTAAACGAGCTCGTAACGACAGCAGCAAGCCAACACGACCTCCATACCGAAACCTGTGCGACGAGTGGCATTATCTCGTTGCTGCTCTGTGTTCCTTACTCCCCTTGTTTCTATTTTTACCTTTGCTGGTTGGCGATATGACGGCCAACCTCCTGTGAAGGGATTACGATACCAAGCAAGGTCGCGGCTGTGCGTGCTGGGACGGTTCGTTGGCCCCGAAGAGCCTTGAACCCGAAAATTCGTCTGCGCGACGGGGGCGACGGCGAGATGTCGAGTTCGGCTGGCGGTAGTTTCGTACGCATTGGTATACACGCTTGCGTGTTCGTTCGGAACTTCAACCGTTTACTCCACCGTTCTTTGTCATAAAAAGAAGGTGCAGTATGTTTCACGGGCATTTAGCTCGCTATGCAAACTGTAAGCCCTGCCTAACATGCGTTTGCTTTTGCCGGCCTCCGCCAATCGCAGAGCATTCTCGAGTGACATCATAGGTTCTGTTGCGGAAAAAGAGCTGGTGGGTCGCATGGTCATTTCCTTTTTTCCTAATTATGTAGCTTATTTGAGCGAAGTTTGCGTTATAAGTGGTGTCGTTATGGTTCTAACGAGGCAATCTTTCAAATGAACCAAACTTGTGTTTTCTCTTCATGGCTCCTTTAAACTGTTCTGTGCTCAATTCAATGGGCTCTATAGCGTTACAGCAGAGGATCCTTGACGACCCCTTTAAATAAGTGCATAGATAAAGGAGGCCATGGCCTCCTCTTTTTTTTTTTAAATAGAAAAATAAATAGTTTAACTTAGGCTGCTTACAGCACCCGCCTTTACAGTTTCAGCTGGCAAAGCATTCGCTGAGCTATTGTTGTGTATATGAAAAGTGCATCAAGTCATTTTTATGGAGGCCAGATTGTGGGAAGTGGGGTGAGGAGGCTGTTTGATGAGAATCCACCCCCTCTCATGTGGTGGAACCCTGCATGCTCCTGTACCACTCAACAGGTGGCAAGATTGTGTTACATCCTTGCATGCCGTGATGTGCTCTCCAAACATTTTTTTGTCAGGCAACATTGTGTGTGCTTTCAAGCCAGCAGCATTGCTCATTAATTAAGGCCACAGAAGCTTGAGGCAGGAAACAAGCAGGATTGGGTTGCCTGCTTGCTGGCTTGCTCGCCTGCTTGCTGCATTACTTGCTTCACTGCTGAGCCACTGATGGACAAGCTTCTTCAGCCGGCACTGCTTCGTGTTTTACTGAATTGTGTTCTTTCACTGCAGGTAAAACGCTGAAGTGCATCAACCCCAACCTTCGTCAAATCTGTGAGAAGTACGTCGTGCTGTTCACAAAAGTGGTGAGTTTTGCAGGTCGTGCGTTTTGACAGTAGTTTCTTGCTATTCAATGAGACCGATGGAAGAGGCTCCTTCCTCTCAATTCCGCTGTTTTCTTGAATTGTTTGTTTGTTTGTTTACGCAGCTTCACGATGTCTTGGAGCTGCATCCTTTCTCCTACGTCCCGTTTATCAAGCCATCTTTGGAGTGCGCAGTGTCCCTCTGCTTCACTGAGGCTGGAGAGGGTATGTATGCCTGTGGCGTTTAATGCATTGTGCTGGAAATTATTTGTTAAGAATAGCATATCTAGTGTCTGCTTCCCTTCTGTGTTGTTGCCAGTGCTAAGGGAGAAACTCTTGCTGAGATGCAATGCATTTAATACGCACCATGTAAATCTCACTTTTCCTTGACACCTGTGTTTGCATTATCAGGATTTGTGATGATGAACATGCCTGAGCCTCATTCTACTAGAGTCCCATTTTTTTTTTAATGACAGTGGGACAAGTGCACTGTAATATGTTCTCGGTCATTTGTAAAGCAGCAGTCACTAAGGGTCAGTTTTAAGGTTAAAATTTAAGTTTTTTGCTTGTGGTTCACTATGCAGTTATGTGCTGTTCATCAATGTACCTATTGGTCGTGGGCATTGATTTTTATGAGTCATTTTTTACTAAAAATTGACGTTACGGGATTGCCTAAAGCGATGACGAGGCTGGGTTACCTGGCACGAGCCGTGAACTGCTAGAGGAGCAGAGGTAATTGCCAGTTCTCTGAATGCAGTCTATTACAAGATTATTTGTACCACTGGTACTGCTTTTACTGTTTACAATGAAAAAGAACAAAAGCGTACCTGTTGGCCTTTTTGTTTCCCCTCTGCTCATGAATGGCTCCATTGCAGCACTGCGTTTCATTTTTTCTGTGTCAAAGGTACTGAGATAGATGTTCTGTTACCTGGTTTTGCACTTGCCCGTGATATTAACTGAAGCCCTCAGGAATAAGCAAATTTTTTCAACCAAATGCTTTTGCTCTAGCAAAAGTGCCGTTCTCAATGTGATCAAACACTTATTTTTCTCGTGATGACCAAAGATGGTTGCGCCCCACTCCTGAGATATTTGACACAGAATAACCTCCTTCCTACTTCAGCAGTCGCGCTTCATGATGTATGTATATATATTCTTTTTAGGTTACATGTACTATCAAGAAGTGTGTCGTGAATCTTGCAACGCACTCACATTTGTAACTTTGTCCCCCCGAATTGTGCTTGCCTTCTCAGTCAAATGAGGATGCTTTTCCGCTGCTATGGTGCTATAACAAGGCGTTGCCTCCAATCTTGTCCCAGGACTTCTCTTCGAGAGGTTCATTGTGCAGTCCCTCAACCTGATCAAGGCCCTCATTGCGTGTGCCGAGTACTCGCCTTCCAAGATTCCTGATGGTGCGTACTCATTCTGTTAACTTCGACGAGCTGCCTTTGGGATGCGTCATGAGTACAGACTCCACACGCCTGGCATGCTGTCATAGTGTAATTGCCGCTGAATTGATGGATTAATTTGGGTGGTTTAATGCGCAGTAGCTGCACCTGGGCTATGAGGTGCGCCGTAGTGGAGGCCTGCAAATTAGTTTTGAACACGTGTCGAAATCTCGACACACAGGCGTTTTGCTTGTCGCCTCCATCTGAAAAGCACCCACATGGGCTGGGCTTGAGCCCTCGTCTTTGGGCTCAGCAGCGCAATGCCTTAGCCACTGAGCCGCCGCGGCAGGTCACTTTCCTCTGAAGCACCTTTTGTTGGGGCAGAGAAATGCTATGGTAATTAAAGTTATGAATGATGTCCAACCTTCTTATGTTTACTAAAAGCAGCCACAACAATATGGTAACTTATACATTACGATATTTTTGGGGGTAATAAAAAGGATTACCTGTGCTAATAATAAAAAGAAAGCAAGATTTATTAAACCAACTTTCTGTTTCACAGTGTTTCGAAAAGTGGATAGTAGATAATTATGTATTGCTTTTTGTTTATTTACAGCGTTGATTATCTGTAGCGCTGACGTTGGGGGGGGGGGGGGTGTCAGCCCTCCATTTTTCAACACATACTGGCCCCCAACTGCATAGAATTAACGGCAGGTTATGGCATTCTGTGCAGTCAGTAAGGTGCACGTAGGTAGGTTAAAAACAAAATCACCTAAGTGCTTCATCATAAGAAAATACGGGAGAGTGGCTGGCACTGCAGTTGTGGCAATATGTATGATGCCAGGGTGAGCTCTTGAAACAGGGAAGGGGCAGTGCCAAGATTGCTTGTCACCGCATGCAGTTTTCGAGGGAGCTTACGCTGTCAGTGGTTGCCCAGAGGGGCTCTTCAAAGCTGAGCCCCGACCTTGCAGACGTCCAGGACCCGGCCACTCTGGAGGCAGCGCGAGTGAAGGCGGAGTTCTTCACGTTCTCCACGGTGACGGAGATGTGCCGGCGTCTGGTGCTGCACTACTTTCTGCTCACCGAAGAGGAGCTGGCCACCTGGGACAACGACCCAGAGGGATTCGGTGAGGAGGCCAACGAGAATTGGGGGTCACTTCACTCAAGCTTCTTAAGGGCAGCACAGCTAATCTAATTTCTTCCAAATGTTAATTATTAATTTCTGCCTAATGATTAACTGATTAATTTCCTCTTATTAATCTCAAGTGTATGTATAAAATAATCACCCGAAGGTTATCGTTGCTATTGGACAGGATGTAATTGCAGGAGCAGACTTCATTTTTCAGTTATAACATTTGTGATGGGGTTGGGTGCCGGTATAGTGTGAAGAGCTTTGCACTTGTTGGCCAGTGCATGAAAGGTGAGGTTGTATGCTGCTGTGTTTGTACAATTTGTGTTTGTAACCTTTACTAGAATGGCTTGGTGTGGCCTGAAAGAATGGCAATGACGTCCCCTGGTTTTTCCTACAACCCCTCTTTTATATTTACCCACAGCATCAGATGGAGGTGGAGAAGCCTGGAAGTTTTGCCTGCGGGTGAGTCCATGTCTTTAAGACTTTGCTATGTGTACCTTGCAGTAAACTATGCCTTCATTCTTGTGCCTTCTAGTACATACTGGATGTCTTATAATGTATGGTGTTCAGGTGTACCATTCATTGTTCAAATACATTCACTCGTACCGTTATTTTCGAAAAGTGTGCGCAATAGTTTCTCACAATTGTAGCTCGTGAAAGGACGGATGGAGAAAAAAAAGACAACTTACTGTTTTATTAATAATTTTTATTTTCTGTCAGGTGCATCACAGCATAGTACTAGCTGCTTCATCGTGTGGAAAGTTAACCAGTCAGTCTCACCTGCTTCCTGTTTCTGAGCTCTTGACTTGAGGTGTGCATGTAATGCCCCCTAGCACTTCCACAGTTTTTTGTCTTGGCTGAGGTGCGTGTTGCTCTCACTTGCAACTGGCGAGCTCTTGTTGTACTTTGGCCAGTGCCCCAGCTCATCCATCGCCGTTTGCCCATCTCTTTCACCCCCCTTCGCCTGTCCCGTCCCAGCAATGCAGCGAGGTGGTGTTCCTGACCATCTTCCACGAGTTCCGGGAGACGCTGGCCCCCTTGCTCCTTGAGATGGTGCAGGGCATCCAGCCGGCTGATGGCTCCATCAGCTTCCAGGCGATGCTCAACAGGGACGCAGGTGAGACTCCGCTGCTCCCCGTCAGTTTCAGCAGAAGTACTTGAGACGTTGGGTAGAAGAGAACAAAAAATGGCCAGATGGGGTCCCTGAAAGCGCCAGTTCTCAGTCGTGCTGTCGTCGCTAGATTGAAACATTGGTGATATTTCATAATGCATGGGAGTTATATGAGAACTGGTGTTTAAAGCAACCAGCAAGAGAAGGAACAAATTCCTCGGAGCGCGGAAGTCAGCTTACGTGGCTAGAATGTGTAACCATTATTTCTTCTGCTGGTATCATGCACTTTTGCCACTTGGGCCTTGTCACCTTACTTGTGTGGTCGACCGTGGTTAACCAGTGGTGAAACTGGCAGTACCCTCTACGTTGAAGCACCTTCTGTCCCGATACACGGTGTATGTCACTCCAACAGCTCCGACAGACACCAGGAAAACTGACGGGTTCACCTGGCACACTATGGAGCCACGAGTCACGTCATCCACTGGCATTTCTGGCAAACACTGGACACATTGATGCCATTACACGGCCCTCTGTAGGGCCACAAGTCTTGCATTCTTGTGGAGCCACCAAGGGCTCGTGCCAGTTTTGTGTATATGCTTTATTCCTCCTCTTGGCACCCTTTTGTTCGAAAGCACATTGAATTTCCGCGCACGCACATACCTGAAATTGTGCACGTGGAATTTCGGGGCCATTCGATGCCCACAATGCCAGAATTTTCATTTCATGGAGCACGTAAGGCTTGCTTGTACAAAGATAATGTGCAGCCTCATTGCATGTGCAATGAATCGAAACTCAATGGTTCTTTATTCTTTCAACTTTTGTAGGAGGGAGGAAGACTGGGAGGGTAAGAAAACAATGAAGAAAGATGAACATGTGGTGCAAAGGACTCATGAAAGGGGTGAGGGTTCAAGTGATAGATGGAGGGAGGTAATGGATCCTGCGTAGAGCCTCAGAACCTACAAATGCACAGATAGAAAATGTCTTAAAGGGACAGACAACCGATTTTTGTCGAGTATATATTTTCTATCCCAAATGAAAGGGCATCACTTAAAGCACCTTGACGAGAAACGGTTTTGCTGATAACGCCCTAGAACTTTTTATATCGAATTTTTTGATCTACGAGTCGTATGTGTCCCTCCCAAAACTAATGCTGGCAACCATGATATGGAGTAGCTCGGCAACATACTTTTGTCTGTATGCGAAATAAAAAACGATATTTAAAAACTTGTTCCCAGCTAAAAAAGTTTGAATCGCAGGCTTTCCTGTTCCTTTATGTGTTTTTTTAATACAACGGTCTATTTTGCACGAATGCACCATCTGTTGGGATAGACGACAGGTAGAATCTGGCTTCACGTTGTGGAGGAGGGAAGTTCGATTTTCCCCGGGCGCGACGTTTCTTTTTTTTTTTTTTTTTTTTTTTAAGCTGTCGTTGGCATATTTGGAATTTGAAATCAAATATTTTGGCAGAACAAACGCCCCTTACTCAGGCAGAATCATCAAAGCTCCTTCGCTGGGTCTGTTTACTGAACGCTGCCGTTGATTCCGGGCACGGAGGCTCAGTTAGCCACACTGAGAGGCCTGCTGAGAAGCACCCAGCGACGGCAGGCGGCGTTTCTTTAAAAATTTCAGAATAATGTTTAGAAATACATATGCAATTTAACGTTGTATAATACTTGTGTTAAAAGGTTTTCAGTACATAAATAAACGTTTCAGCAGCTACAGTAGCTGCTAGGTTTGCAGGTCACGTGACAGGGACACATATTGTAGTGTCAAGTTTCGACACTACGAACCGCCACCCTTCCGATTTCAGGAAGTTTGCTGCCAAATTAAAATTATTTCCGCCAGTTTGTTTAGAAACTGCTTGTGGTTATCGGGCTATATAAAACGCTGGCTTTCATATGAGCTAGAGAACATATACGCGACAAAAATCGGTTGTCTGTCCCTTTAAGATATTGCTTGGCTTCTATGCAAATGCGTCTTCATATTTGCTCCTATTTTCTGTTCTTGCAGTGTACACAGCTGTCGGCCTTGCTGCTTTTGACTTGCATGATGAGTTGGACTTTGACAACTGGTTTCTCCATGTCCTCATACCTGAGCTGAAGGTCTCCGAGCCAAGGTAATGGGCATCATTGCTCGCTTGTCATTTGTAGAGCTGCCGTCTGACTTTGATAGTAGAATAGAAAAGCTGTTCTTGATATTTTGCTCTACTGGTGTGAATAAAAGGCCCCTGTGGGTGTCTAAAATTAGAGCTGATTTTTTTCAACTTCAACACTGCACAGAGTTAAAATTTTTAAGAACTATTAAAAAAATTGCAGTGTAGTTTATCTCTGGAGGAACTGACAAGGGCACATTTCCCCCAGTAACGATGCAGGGAGTGGCTGTTGGAATACAGTTGAACCTCACCTTTAAAAAACGTGACTTTCCCAATCTCCCGATTTAACGAAAAAATTTGGATTCCCTCTGCACTTGCCCATAGGCCTAATGCTTTCTTAATTTTACAAAGTCCCTGCTTTATTAAAATCATTCATGGATTTCGGTGTTTTTGTTAAAACAGGATTGAACTGTACATGCAGGCCTGCACGCCTGTGCATGTTGCATGCAAGTTATGTTATGCTCAAATGAAACTGTCTTCCACACTTCAGTGAGAAAAAGGTTGTGTAGGCACCTCACTTCATTTCGATCCCGTTGGCAGTTTTCACGAGTGCATACCATTGGGCATGGCAGCGATGGTGCGACTGAGGGCTGTACAGGGTGGAAGGGGGGGTGGCGGCAGTCGCCTGGGCTTTCCTTTGCAGCATGCTCAAAATGAAGCGGGGCTACCGACAGGATGACACACCGCTTCGGTGCATCTCTGAAGAAGGGTTCAATGGCACGTGACGGCATCGCTGGGTGTGCATTCACTCGCAGGTACCGCATTGTGCGCCGCCGCGTGGCCTGGCTCATTGGCCAGTGGGTGGGTGTGAAGCTGTCAGCCGAGCTGAGGCCTGTCCTGTACAAGACACTCATCGACTCCCTCGACCCCTCCGAAGACCTGGTTGTTCGCCTCACGGCAGCTGGAGCAGTCAAGGCTGATATCCTTTGCGATTCAGCGGCCAACGTTGAAGGCACCGTGCTGCAGCAGTATTTTTTGTACACTTGGTGGGGGGGGACCATAAACAAAGCTCTTCCGAGGCATGTCAGAAAAAAGAATGATTATTTTGCACAGGTGATGTTTTTATGGTTATTTGAGACTCAACCTGTGTTCCTAAAATAACAACAGAAGATATTTTTTTTGACAGTCAAATAATGTTCTTCAAATTAAAAAGAAGGTAATTCTCAGGTTGATGTGTTTAGGCATCATTGGGTAGATAAACATGGAGGTTTTGTTTTATTCTTGTTTTTGCACAATTTCTGCTAACATTTAGTGCTAGTGGAGATCACCACTGCTAATTGGTTTGCACCCCAGGATGGGTTTGTTATGGTGTATTAGTACTAATGTGGTTTTTTTCAACACTTATGCATGATGTAGGCCTGCAGTGTTCGTGGGAATGCAAGGATGCTCATGTGGGTAGCGCCCGGAATCATTTCACAATGTACAATCTGCACAAAGCGGTGTCATTAGCCAGGCACATCTTTCTGGTTTAGTTATACAGTCTACGCCCGTTACAACGTACCCTCTGAATCCGGAAAAAAACGTCCGCTATAGCCGAAGTATGCAGTATCCTTTGGGAGGAGGGGGGGGGTTTGAGCCTTAAAGTGGGTACTTTGACCGATATTGCATATGCATAGTGCATACACTTTGTTCTTTCTGCACGCCTGCAGCACCTCTGCACAGTGTTCACGCGACGGCAAAGAATCGCGTAAACACCGTTTCCAAAGCTTAGCCCCGGCACTTGGAAGAGGCCTAGCGCATGCGGTCAAGCGTGTGAAGACACATGATAAGCTGAGCAAATAAAGCTAGAATATAACTAGGCGCAATTATTAACCAGCTATAAAACATCAGTCGTGGCCATCAGCATTAGCTAGGCTCTTTTTAAGTCCCCTCACGACGAGGCAGGTTTTCCCGAAACCGTTCGTCAAACAAATCGGATCGCTGGCTGACGTTCCCTCAAGGCAGCTTCCACATTTATAGTGATTTTAGTCTGGTCATTGAAACAGCTGTAATGAAATAATCTCATGACAATCAGCTGTAAAATTGAAAGTCAGACCAGTTGGACTGCGCACGGTTACCGGCAGATTGCACACAATGGATGGGGAACAACCCCCCTACTTGAGGCATTTCTTACCTTTTTCACCGAACGGAATGAGAATGATGCATGCGTGGGAATAATAAAAGCCGAATTTTACTGAACACGAATTTTTTATTACATAAACTGACGAGGGCAGACACGCCTCCAAGTGCACCACTTCGAGTATTCGATAGACCTTTTTTCAATCTCACCGGAGTCGCGTTTATAGACAGTGGCCTTGTTCTTGACAGTGGAGCGGACTTTCTGCTTAGACAGGCCTGTACTTCTGGCGATGTCGGCCTGTTTTTCCCCATGTTTAACAGCGCCAACTACGCGGCTGCCAGCAATGTTGCCAGACATAAGTTTTCTTGCAAAAATAAACAAAGAAAAAGCACATCGGGTGCCGGCATCGCGGAAGTCCGCTATAAACATTAGGTCGAAACAATTTTCGCCTAAAATTTAGTCTGTTGTAGCCGATAGTCTGCTCTAGCCGGGTCCGTTATGAGTGAAGTGGACTCCATTTAAAATGCATGGAGACCAGACAAACCAACAGAAATGGTCTGTTGTAACCGAAAGTCCGTTGTTGCTGGATCCGCTGTAACGAGCGTAGACTGTATACAGTTAAACCTCGATGTAACGAACTTCAATGTAACGAAACCCTCGATGTAACGAAACACGGAATTTTTTGTAACTTCAAGTGTATGCACACCATGTATTTTCACCCTCTGTGTAACGAAGTCCCGTTTGCCGGAATTTCAATGTAACGAAGTTTCATGGAGAACGAGGCACGATATTTAAGTTGTAGAAGTAGATTTTGGGAGACGCAAGCGCCGAAATGGGGTCCCAATAAAACGCGAACGGCGGCACGGGTCGCCCAATGCCGCGGATGCAGCCAGCCACGGAGTCTTTGATTAAGTCCCTTGCCTACAAACTGCGTGGCGTGCATACACGGCTGGCGCACTGTTTCTGTCGGAGCTTAATCGTCTACGGCTTAATCGGCATCAGCGCGAACCGCACGCAGCGTTTTCTCCCTGCAAAAACGCAAAACGCGCCCCGCAAGCCACAGGCGCGCTGGCGCAGCCGCGGAGACCACCTGCGCGATGCGGGTAGCTCCAGCGACCGCTTCTAACCTCTCGCTGAAACGCAACTCGAGGGGCATATGAGAGGGGCGCGCGAGAAAAAAAGCGGATAACGTGGGCGAAATTTTCATTGTAAAACGTGACACGCGCCGCTTACGAAAGCGCCCATCAAATATCCTCCGCGGTGGTAAGCCTAAGCCACCGGCGTTGCCGCCGCCGCCGCCGCAAGCCGCCGCTTTGCACTTCGTTCGAGTTCGCTCATGCTTGTTGGGTTTCGTCGTCCCAGCAAGCATTTGTGAATCTTTATGAGCCTTGCACGCGCGTTTTTTTTTTTTTTTTTTTTTTTTTCACACCGGCGTTCGCGATTGCGTGCCGGCAGCGGGAAGTGACTCGCGCTGCGCCACGCTGCGCGCAGCAGTGGGAGGAGCCTGACCAGTTTCGCCAATGGGGAGGCGCGCACCCTATGGCGGGAGCTTCGAAGCGCTCGGGGATGCCGGCTGGCTAGACGATAAGGCCGCCGCGAAGGATATTTGATGGGCGCTCTCGTAGGCGGCGCGTATGACGTTTTACACTGAAAATTTCGCCCACGTTATCCGCTTTTTTTCTCGCATACCCCTCACGTTTGCCCCTCGAGTTGCGTTTCAGCGAGCGGTTAGAATCGGTCGCTGGAGCTACCCGCATCGCGCGGGTGGTCTCCGCGGCTGCGTCAGCGCGCCTGTGGCTTCCGGGGCGCGTTTTTTCGGGAAGAAAACGCTCCATGCGGATCACGCTGATGCCCGCGTAGACGATTAAGCACCGATAGAAACAGAAACAGTGCGCCGGCCGTGTATGCGCGCCACGTTTTCTTTTTCAGGAAACGCTTCACGGGATGAACACTTCATTATAACCGCGAATTTCAATGTAGCGAAATTTCAATGTAACGAAGTAAATTACGAATTTTACCGACTTCGTTACATCGAGGTTTAACTGTATGTAATTTTCAGGATGAATAGCCTTGCTTGCTAGGTTTGTCTTGCATTGCACACAGGCGACTCAGCTAGGTGAAACTCAGTCAGTAAAAAATAGTTGGGGCCTTTGGGTGATATCTTGTTCCTTGACCCTTTGTTTACCTGTGGATGAATTCGAGTTCAACACAGAGCAGTTCCTTCCCGTGAGTGTTCAGTTTCCTGCTACTATTCAGATAATAAAAGATTGTTTTTTTTTTTTTTTTTCTGCAATGCAGTTTTCATTTTTTTCTTTTTTTGCCGACATACTATTATATCATGATGCAGTGCTCAGGACATTGCAAAGAGCTTGTTCAGTAAATAAATGCTTAACCCTTTCACTGCCACTCTTGAAATAACTCGGGCCACGCACGCACACCCCCTGCTACTCCTGAGGATACTCATGTTACTGTTTTAACTCGCTCCCTACCGATTCCGAAACAACTCGGGCAAAAAAAACTATAGCGGGTGTGGCCCACCATCTCTGGAGAGTTCACACAAACGCATAGATATTGTAGGTGAAATTTTAGACAACAGATGGAGCACATGTTCCTTTATTCGTGTCACTTTGTCTTCGTCTCAGCAGCTCTGGCAGGCAACAGTGTCCCCTCTTTGACGGACAAAGAAATCAGAAACTTTTAGTGAATTCCGACTCTGACAAAAGTGACAATGGTGAAGCAGCTCAACTAAATGGTTTGTCAAGCAAAGACAGCGAGGAAAAGCCCCTGCATCCTTTTAACCCGGAAAGAGGGGAAAACGTGACGAACAGAATTTCTGCTGGAAGAAAAAAGGATTCAAGCCTCAAGAGCATGCTTTTGACCCATCCTCTTCAGGAATCATCAGGAACAAAGATGTTTCCATGTCATGCTGAGGGTCGTAGGGATTTAGCGCAAAATCATCATGAAATTAACATGCAAATAAAAAAAACCTGGCAGGGGGTGTAACGCAGTCTAAAAAAAAAACTCGGCAGTGAAAGGTTTAAGCAGGTGATTGAGTTTTGTTTTTATGGGTGCTTTGTCGCCTCAATGGATACAGTAACCCTGTTATAGTTCTCACTGTTGCTCAACCTTTGTTTTGTTCAACCTTCTTCGTTTTGTTGTTGTTCAACCTTTTCATTTGGCCCTAAAGCGTTTCTATGGCTTTTTGTGAGCAAATTCCAAATGCAGTTGTTTAAAAAGTTGGGAATGAGGGCATTCAGTGGCTTGTGCCAGTGCTTATTAAGAGGAGAAACGTCATCACCATGTGGCTCTGCTTCCTAATGTGCCTCAAAGCAGTCTGTGCTCTCATTGCTCTTGCAGTACCTGGAGTCCTATGTTTCACTCCTCTACAAGCTGCTGCAACAAGTCACCGAGTGCGATACAAAGGTAAAGCCTCCATAAAACAAAACTGTCTTTTTTTTAAGTCCTTTGCTAATACTGGTATGTAGTTCTTTGTATTGTCACTAATTAAAGATAATTGGAGCAGTTTTGGGGTCGAGAAAAAGCGTAAATGGGGATCATTATATACTACCCATGAATTCCGTTCTGTCATATGTGCCAGTAGTTTGCACTATTTTAAACCTGCTATGCACGAGGACGAGGATGGTTCATCCACTATCCCAGGGTGTCTAGCAACCGTGAAAACCAGGAAAATTGGGAATTGTCAGGTAATATTATCTACCAGGGTAAATCAGGGAATCGTGAGGGAATACTGTCTAAAAGATAACCCGGTCAGGGGAAATGTCCCGACAACGTCATAGAGTGAAAAATGAATAATTTCTGCCGAAAGTGGAAGGTGCACTTTGCCTACTCGAATCGATGTAAAGGCAATCCAAGCCAGTGGGGCAGCTAGCAGCGCCAGGGTTGACAAGGTTGGCCTTCTTTCTCCGGAAGCCTGGCAACCTTGAGTAGTGCGCGCTGGGTATGCTGCATCGTTGTATGGTGGGTATGCTAGGTCCCTAGAAAGATTGCAAATCTTTCTAGGGACCATGCCTCTTGTATTTTTTTAATGTCAAATGCATCGCCTGCTTCACAATCGGAGCGAGCGGGGCGCCTCTTTCAGTCACATGTAGTAAGGTGGGGCCCTGAACTTAACCAGGATCACCCGATCGTAACTAAATTCAAGAGCGGCCTGTGCGCGGTTGCTAAGGAAACCAATGTTTGAGATTGCTGAAATAGCAGGGCTCTGGCCAGGAGCATCGTGGCGGAGTACGTTTTTCAAATGTTGCCGCTTTCCACCACACATTGCCCCTAGATTAACTGGTCACGTGACTAAAGTGCTGGGAAAGCTAGCAATTGGGAGAGAGTGGTCGGAGTAGAAGTGAAGGGCTTGGTTGGCCGCTCGGGGCTTGTGCATTTGGCATTGAAGAAATGCAGGAGGCGGTGACTGGGTATACGCTTTTGTTGCTTTTGTCCTCATTCGTGTTTCTGGAACGATTACACTTCCTTCAGCGTTGTGTTTGCATCGTGTTTCCACAAGTGAAGTCTCTCCAGTGACGATGGCAGCAGCAAGAAGGTGCTCCTTTAGTCCGGACTGGACGAACCCGAACATTTTGGAATATGCAAGCTGAATTAAGCCTGTGCAGAAAGATCCTCACAGTTCTCAGTGCATAATATGCTGCGAAACATTTTCTTTGGGCACCATGGGAAACATGGCATTTTCCAGTCACACGTTCAGCAAAAAGCATCTTGCTGCTCTGGAGTCTCGGTAAAGTGCTTACAAACTTGAATGTTGTCTTTTTTTTACGGCAGCAACGATTGTTTCCACCCAGTGTAGCGGCGACCACACAGGTGCACCCGAGGAGCCTGCACCCACCACATGTGCGAAGACTTTGATGGGCGGCTTTCTTCTGAAAAGCGCTGTGACAAAGGCCAAAATAGTTTATTGTTTAAAAGCGGCAGCGATTCACATATTTCTTCGGTCAGCAGCAGTGGCGGCATCTCTCGGCCTCACAGAAAGACAGCTGGAGTCATGTTGATAGGAACAAAGAAAGAGTGACTGCTCTTGTCAAAGAGCTAGAAGAACAGAAGTGAAGACTGCTTAGTGAATTGCTAACGGAAGCCGGTCTCCTGCAAGAAGCAAGAGACGACCTTAAGAAGTAAAAGATATCTGCTTCAAGAACCCTTGTGCAGTGGCTGACACTCTTAAACAGCAAGAGCAGATTTATGTTTGCATTGACCTTGTGCAATAATTGACACTCTAGTCCGCAGCTCTAAATTGTGGGGAATAATTTACACTTGCACTCTGTAAATAAAGCAGTGCTTTGTGTTCTACACTAATGGTCTTACATATGTTGCCAACTCTGCAGCAGTCAACGAATTTCACCTGAAAATGTCAGGGACAACATGGAAAAGTCAGGGAATTTTAAAATAATAATTTGCTAGGCTCCCTGTATTTATTTCCTTTAAACAAATGCCAGCAACGCAGGAATGCCATTTCTACATTACTAAGGTTTGGTCTTTCTAAGTTTAGTTATACATCAGCAAAGGTTTAGCCACTGAGTGTCCAATATTCTTGTAAAAAAAATGGGGGAGGGGGGGTTGCCGTGCAGCATCTTGCCATGCACTCGAATACTGTGGAGATGATTTTCGCACTTTATAACGAATGAAAACAATCGGGTGAGCTAAAGTGAAGCAAGTTCAATGTGAGCTTGGGTGTAGGCTTGGGGTTGTCCTATGCCTTGAAATACTATATCGTGCTGCGCTAAAGCCTTGTCAATGCACGTGGAAGGAGGTGAAAGTCTTCTGCAAGTCTGCAATAGCTGAATTTTGTGTGTGCCAGCCTGTACAGTTTGTTGCCAACAGAAGAGCAGCGGAGTACCAGTAACATATTACAGCTCGTTAACAACTTTTGCGGCTTGGCTGGGCAAAGTGAGATGCATTTTTAGCAAGTCCAGGTCTGTCTGGCGGTTCACCTTAGCTGCGGCCTTCCCCCCTCCCCTCGATGCCCTGTGCAGATCAGCATCCTCCATGTGACCTCGTTCATCATTGAGCGAGTGGGAAGCCAGATCATGCCGTATGCGGGTGACCTGGTGCGCTACCTGCCCCTGCTGTGGGAGACGTGCGGCGAACACCACATGCTGCGCTGTGCCATCGTCACCACGCTTGTACAGGTAGGTGCTTCGCTGTCACTTTGCCAGGGTGCATGTAGCTTTGCCCGACTCTGTCAAATGCCAGAGCACGATTCGCTATTGAATTCTCGGCTTTTCTACAGATTCCATAATGCCGGTAATGTCTGTCTACAGCAGGTATGCTTGACCATGAGTGGTGCCCTAACCTGTTGATCTAGTTTGCACATGGTGGCTATGGTGTTGTTGGCTTTTGGTCTTTGGCTTTACCTTTTGGTAATTTACTTGTGTGAGTGCCTTGTAAGAAGTTTGGTAAACAGATAGACGTGTTTGGATTCACTGAAAAATAGTTGCCTACGAACAATTAGGCATTCCCTGACAAAATGAATGCAAATCCTCTATTTATACGTTGATGCGGTCACCTATTTGTCCTAACTGCAGATTGCCTGGTAGTTCCCCTATCTCGAATTTTTCTTGATATCCGCAGTTTTGGTTGGCGGTATGGCTACTTTTTATAAGTTTTTTCCTCCTAACCTGAAAGTTCACCCATCCTGTATTTTTCACATGATATCTTTGTACTTTGGGTGGGCGTTCTTTCAAAACTTTATGGTACATACAGTTGAACCTCGTTATAAGAGACACTGATGTAAGAGACAAATGGGTATAAGAGACACTATTCACCCACATGGTTGGCTGCCCTATCTTTCCCATTAAATGGACCTCTTTTATAACAGACATCGGATGTAGAAGACAGTTGGTTATAAGAGACAAGTCATCCTTAATAATCTCGCTTGTAACAGACATTTTAACTTCAGATGCAGTGCCACCAGTCACTAATTACAGTTGCTTCCATTGTGGAAACACAGGTGGATGACAGACACCTGCAGTCACTATTTATTATAACTTCAGCAAACACAAAGTGGTTCAGTCAGCTATGAAATGACAATGAGAAGCCCTGCCAATGGAAATGCAACTGACAGAAGTGGTTGAGGCTTAGTGCCATCCATTAGATGGAGCGCGATCGCACATGCGGGCTCTCCCACTCGCGTGGCTCCCAGTCAAGAAGCACTGCAGATGTTGAGTCCTGCAAGCGTAATGAATAGCCTGAGCACACAGCGCAAGAAGCTGTGTGCTCCGGCTATTCATCAGGCTTGTGAACTCAACATCTACAATTCATCTTCCACAAACAGTGAACGGAAAGACAGCTTGTAGAATCGGTTGTAAAAAACAGTGTAAATACAGTCATGAAGCAAACGAAGTTTCATAAATTCTGGGGCCAAACATTAATTAGAATAAATCTTTTGAAACATGCTGTAGCGTTCTTTTGAGCTTATTTTAGTCATACGGTGCCCACATTGAACTAGGGTCTGATTAGTAAGGGAAAACATGGTACCCTGCTTATAAGAGACATCTCATATAAAAGACAGAAACTGCTCCCCGGTACATGTCTCTTATAAAGGGGTTCAACTGTATATATTTTTTTCAGACATTAGATGTGTACAACGTCGAATTTTTTTATTAATGAGGCACATAGGGCTTTTTTTTCGGGAGCACAACTGACATGTAATGCGGAGAACTGACAGTAGGCGGTCCAGCCGAATAACAACATGGGGGTGTAGAAATCATCGTTCATTGCGCACTGTTGGTGCGAAAAGCGAGCTATTGCTTGACAAACTCGGTTCCACCGCGTTCAACCATGGCAAAACTTTTATCAACTACTGTGAGCATTGCATGGTTCTGAGCCATCTTCTTTGCTGCTCCGTGGCAATGTTGCGGCCTGCAGGTGGTGAACGGCCTGGGTGCCCAGTCTGAGCGGCTGCACCCATTCCTGCTGCCCGTGGTGGCGTACGGGGTGGATGTGCGCCAGTCCCCGCACGTGTACCTGCTGGAGGACTGCCTGGACCTCTGGTGGGCCCTGCTGGCCAACACCCACGCCACCTCCGTCCAGCTGCTCCAGCTCGCCCAGTACCTCTTCCCGCTCTTCGGTACGGGGGGCCGCCTGCCTCTTCTCCTTTCACGCAGAACCATGCTGCTGTATGGCACGGCACGTCCTCCGGGGTTATCACTCGCCGAGGGTCGCTTGCCATTCACTTTTGCCAGAGGCCAGTTGTCTTATCCCTTTCGGGGTGGCCACACAGACAGCAAGGGTGCTCGGGAGGAAGTTAGCGTGGCACATTCCAGACTAACAGCAAAACTTCACTTTATGTTTGTTTTTGACAGTAAGCCAGCAGTGTAGAGCAGGAAGAAGATTGCAATTACAGGTGGCGGCACATGCATCATGTGTATTGTGATGAAGCTGCATTTCTAAGCAGAATTTGCATATTTCTTTAACAGAGAAACCTGTGCAAGGAAGGAGAAGGGAGTACTGTTGGCGGAGAGGCACAAACAAAAAATGAGAGAGGAATTCTAGTTCTACTGCTTTGCTTTTTCTTGTTATGCGACTTCTTGACTGGGCACATGGCATAAGCTCTGGCTCTGGGGTTATGTCTCTGGATGACCGTGTGCACAGTCGTGCCATAACAGGCTGGAAAGGTGGAGATACTAGACGACTGCGCATAGTAGTGGTAAAAGAGAACACCTGCGGCAGCAAATACATTTGTTGCTGAGCTTGACGCTTGATTTAATGCTCAATGCCACAGTGTGCAATGGGAGGAATTTTTTGCCTAATGCAGTGAAACACGATTACATCGAACTCGCAAAAAAGCACCTATCAGTTTGATATGGGGCATTATTTGATGAAAGCAGGCTAAGGAATTCGATGTCATAAAAGCACATACCATGTATAAAAACACTTTATTGATAAAACTGCCTTACTTCCTTGCAAAAGAGCTGTGTATACTCTTCTGTTTGAACAAATTCACTGCCTGTGACAGCACCTACTTCTCCACATTGTGTAAGAGTCAGAGCAGCTGAGGCCGTAACCTGTTACATTTGCGAAAAAGGGCTGGACTAGTGCGAGTGCACCAATCACCTCGAAGGATGTGGGCAAAGGACTGGCGTTGCTTTTCGTTGCGTCCGCCTTCACTTGCGCTCGGTGCGGTGTCAGCAATGTGGTCATTCAAACTCTCCCGTGGGTGCAACATCATCATTCATACTCACAAACTCGCCAACCATTGATCCAGTAATGGCATCTAGAAACTCCAACAGTTCGCTGCACACTTCGGCAACATCAGCGATGGCTTCGTTGCACTCCTCAGAATTTTCAGTCATCTCCTGCACACGCAAGCAGGTATACCTGAAGCAGTTTTGGGTAGTTTCTGTCGTAACATCCGCCAGAGCCTACTTTTAGCAGGTCAATCTCAATCTGCCTGCTGACACGAACGATTTCCGCCTTATTTTTCAAGAACATGCTCGGGGTGCTATTGGGAATCTCGTGCGGTGCGGGGACGTCCGACTTCTCACTGAATTTGACTCGATTTATGATTGCCAGCTTCAAGGCAAAAGGCAAATTCTGTGCCTTCGCCCTAGATAGAGCCACTAAATAAAGCCTTTATTTAGTGACACCAGCACTAGCCATTACTAGCCATTAAAGTGCGAACAACACAAACACTACGAACGAGAAAAGCATGGTAACCCGCCAGTTATTGGCAGTCTGAACAAGCGCAGCGGGCGGGCCATGATCATTTTTTTCATGGGGGGTGTCAATAGCTCACCGTACACGGCGTGGTGGCGCAGTGAAGGGAAAGAGGCAAGGGCTGCTGCCCTTGAGTGGCCGGGCTGAATTGCAGAATTTCTCTTCCGCTGTGAGGGAGAGCCACTGGAAAGAGAGAGGGGAAGAGGGGGGGGGGGGGCACTTCTGTGGCATTTGTCTTTGTATATACATACAGTGAAACATTGGTTATATGTCCGTGGATTTTACGACAATCCACGTTTTACAACGGACTAGTCGAGTCCCGGTGAAGCTCCCTTAGAAACAATGCATTTAAAACCTTGGTTATCCGACATGATTTCATGCCTGACCCACGTTATCTGACGACCCACGCGAAGCATGCAACCAACTGGGAGACGATATGAAAGTGCTGCAAGCCATTGTGTGGACCTTGGGCCTGCTCAATGGGTTCTCTCCAGCATAGCTTTCTTCTTCGTCTCACCTTTTGTTTTGCCCCCTCCAGCAGCCGCCAGCTCCTCTGCATAATCCCTTTCCCCCAATCCTCGCTGGCATCTCCTCGTGTTGTGCAGCAGACACCGGGGCAGTCTGCAGATGCTGATTTGTCCCTCTCAGCAGTGAATCGCTAACGAGGTTGTGCTGCCAGGTTAAGGCTTCCACACGTGCTTGTTGTGATCGTGTGGGCCATTATTTGCACTGGCAGGCGGGAATCGCGGTGATGGACTGCTGTACATTGGAATCTCGATGATACGAATGTTGCAGGACCATGAAAAATATTCGTATCATCCGAAATTCGTATGAACCAACATACCGTATTTACTCGCGTAATGAACGCACTTTTTTTTAGGCAAAACTTAAGCAAAGAGGGGGTGCGTTTATTATGCGGGGTATATTTTCAGAAACATTTTTCGGGATGATCAAAAAAGGCAGTATCCTAAAAAAAATGTGTTAGACAACCTACCTTTTGCAGGAAATATACGCGTACACAATTTGCACACAGACACCGTTTTATTGCACGTCACTCATCGTTTCTGGACGCTCACTCTTCGTCTGAGTCGCTGGACCCGTCGTCCAGCTCGCTGGCCGCTTCCGCGTCTTGCTCCCACAACTGATCGTCCTCGCTGCCGTCCAGTGCGTTTGCGATGCCGGTCTTCTTGAAGCTCTTGAAGATCAAGTCGGCTGGCAGCGAGCGCCAAGCCTCCAAAATCCACGAGCACACAAGCTTGACGGATGGCCTCTTAACCTTGCCGGTCGGCGTCAAAGCGTGCCCTCCCCCGGCCATCCAGTCAGTGTACAAGCGCCGCACACCGTCCTTAAAGGGCTTGTTGACGCAGACATCAAGGGGCTGCAGCACCGAAGTGAGGCCACCCGGAATGACGGCGATCTCGGTGCGCAGCTCCTCCAGTTCCCGGCGTACGTTTTCGCACAGGTGGCCGCGAAAACTGTCGAGCACGAGGAGAGACGGGAGAAGCAGGGCGCCAGGTCGCCGTCCCCAGACTGTGCGGACCCAATCAGCCATTAGGTCGGTCGACATCCAGCCCTTCTCTTGGGCTCGTACGTGTATGCCGGCTGGAAGGTTGGCCTTCGGCAGAGTTTTTCTTTTAAAGATAACATACGGAGGCAACTTCCTTCCGTCTGCCGTGATGGCCAGCATTACGATAAAACGCTGTTTCTCAGTGCCTGTCGTCTTGACGAGCACGCTGCCTGCTCCTTTTTCATTCACCGTCCTGCTCATGGGCATGTCAAAGTTGATGGGAGTCTGGTCGGCGTTCCCGATTTGTGACAGAATGAACGTCGGTCCCGCCGCAGACGTATCACGAACCCGTGAAAGTCCACAACTTTCTGTTCGTAGCAAGGAGGCAGTCGCTGGCAGAGCGAGGTGCGCCTCCTCAAACACAGTCCGTTGCGCCGCATGAAGCGGGTTGTCCACCCATTGCTCGCTTTGAAAGCGGTGGACGCGATGCCGTGCTTCCTGGCTGTGGCTCGCGCTTGCGTACGGATCATTTCGTGAGAAACGACACAGCCTTCCTTTCTCAGGTCCCGGACGTATTGTAGCACTTCCTCTTCCACATCAGGAAACTTTCCGGTCTTCGGTCCCCTGAAGGCACGACGATCCCGATTCGTAGTGCGCAGCTTGTCCTCTTGCTTACGCCAGTAATGCACGCAGACTTCCTCAATTCCGAAGTGCCTACCGGCAGCACGATTACCGTGCTTCAGGGCGTACTCCACCGCCTTTAACTTAAACCCGGCCGTGTAACTGACGTTTCGGCCCATCGCCCACGGTAGAACGCAACACAAGGGATAGAAACAAGCAGAGAAACAAGCAGAGAAACGAGCAAACGGATAACAGAAAAAAGTAGGGCTAGAACATCGTCGCTTTGATTGGCTGTCCCACTGACACCGCGGTGGGGAGCGTTCATTTTCCTTCCGACAGATGGCTCTCAGTTACATGCACTATCATCATCAGCCGAAGCGAGTGAAGTGGGAAAGCTTGTTGACGGGACTGCAGGGGATCGAAGTTGGCGGTGCGTTTATTACGCGGGAGAAAAAAAAATCCAAATTTTGGCGACTAAAGTTGGGGGTGCGTTCATTATGCGAGTGCGTTCATTACGCCAGTAAATACGGTAGATGAAAAAATTGAGCACCAAAAAGAAAGTTTTCATTTATTTCTTTTCTTACTTTTGCGTGAAGAAATCCAGGGTGTTTTTCTGCTTGTTTTTAACCTTCATGTCGCCGTGCAGTCCTTCCTGGAGCTCGTAAAACTTGGCATTCATCTCCTCACTCACTGTGCCCAAGCTCACTGCACGCCGCAATATGTCAAGGGCATGCAGGGTTTCGCTTGTTGACGGTGCTAGTTCACTTCCGCCGCAGTCCTTGCCATCACTGTGCGACTGCTGCTTTGGCTCCTTTATTTCGTCGACAATGTCCTCAATCGTCCGGACACTGCAAGTGGCGAGATCGTTGTCGACGGTGATGAAATCGTGCGCCGAGCATTCCACGCCGAGCTAGTCCCACTCTTTAATAGCCAGTGGCTCTTCAAACTGTGGAGACGCTGTCATAGCGGCACTGAAAGACTGACACTTATGGAAGCAGTTGGAGATTGTGTCCGCAGTAACTCAAACCCACGACATGTCAAGGAAGTGCCAGCAGACTGGTCTGGAGGTCTTCGTTCCTGCGACTCATTTTCGCCGGCAACCGTCACACCAGCATGCCTTTGAAGTGAGGCTTTATGTTTTTGATAATTCCGGCTTCAAGTGGTTGCAAGTGGGTGGTGTTGGATACAACTACCTCTTTTGGGTGAGCACTGGTCAATGAAAAGCAAAACCCTTTTATTATTACTCGCCATCTTGCGATCCAACTGCATGAGGAATTCCCTGAACAATTCGGCACTCATCTATGCTTTCTTCTTCGCCTTGTACAGGCCAGGTAAACTGCCTGCGTTTTTAAAGCACCTTGGCTTTTGTGACCTCCCGATGACCGTTAGCTTCAGCTTCTCCGACCCGTTGGCATTACAGCAGAAGAGCATGGTTACTCTTTGCTTACTGTTTTGTCCACCTTGACAAGCTTCGCCTCTTTTAAGCACAAGCTTTTGTTGGGTTGAGCATTCCATGCCGAGCTAGTCCCACTCTTTAATAGCCAGTGGCTCTTCAAACTGTGGAGACGCTGTCATAGCGGCACTGAAAGACTGACACTTATGGAAGCAGTTGGAGATTGTGTCCGCAGTAACTCAAACCCACGACATGTCAAGGAAGTGCCAGCAGACTGGTCTGGAGGTCTTCGTTCCTGCGACTCATTTTCGCCGGCAACCGTCACACCAGCATGCCTTTGAAGTTAGGCTTTATGTTTTTGATAATTCCGGCTTCAAGTGGTTGCAAGTGGGTGGTGTTGGATACAACTACCTCTTTTGGGTGAGCACTGGTCAATGAAAAGCAAAACCCTTTTATTATTACTCGCCATCTTGCGATCCAACTGCATGAGGAATTCCCTGAACAATTCGGCACTCATCTATGCTTTCTTCTTCGCCTTGTACAGGCCAGGTAAACTGCCTGCGTTTTTAAAGCACCTTGGCTTTTGTGACCTCCCGATGACCGTTAGCTTCAGCTTCTCCGACCCGTTGGCATTACAGCAGAAGAGCATGGTTACTCTTTGCTTACTGTTTTGTCCACCTTGACAAGCTTCGCCTCTTAACTCTTTCGTTACGGCGGAAAAACGGCCGATTTTAAGTGCTTCCACAAAACGTTTTTTTTCTCTTGAGCTACTGGACACACGTAATCTTGCTATGCATGAAATTGTAGCTTATAGATTGCTCTTCCAAACACAAAGCATCAGTTTTGTTAAAAGTACAATTACTTACAGTTTATTTGTCAAGTAATCAGAAAAAAGCCCCCAAGAAAAGTATACTAAAAACACAAATCGGCACTTTTACCGAGACTAAAAATTATTTCAGGTATTTTAAGATATACAAATTGTTCCTACGTTCCTTGGCTATGATTCAATATATAAATCAACAGTCTACACCAAGTTTTGGATTTTTGAGGACCCGTCAACCTAGCGCAACTGACGGCTGTGCCACGCCGCGAGCGCACTCAAGGGTGAGTGAGTCTATGTAAAATGTGCATCCAAGTACCGTACTTACCTGATTCTAACGCGCACTTTTTTTCCGGAAAAATAGGTCGAAAAATCACATGCGCGTTAGAATCGGATACGAAACCCAAACCGAAACAGCGAAAATTTTTTCCCACCCATCACCATCGCCATGTCAAGATGGCGCTGAAGCTTTTAGCAACAATTTTTCGCACGCAGGAAGCATAGGCGCCTAGGCTTTTCCATCGGAGTTCATACAAATAGTCAGATCGTTCCACTTGCGCGCTTGATAACAGCAATGGCAGCAGCGGCTCTCACGTGTTCAAAACGAGCGGTCGGCTGAAGCGTGCGCCTCTGGAGAAGCTCGCGGGATGGGCGTGTGAGGCGTGGGCCACGATCCCATCGACCATGGTTGAACGTTCATTCAGAAGTGTGGCATCGCGAACGTGCTTGACGGCACCGAGGACGAGATCTTGTGGTCAGCGGAGAGCGACGAGGAGTGAGATGAGTGAGATTACTTCGGGAAATAAATCACCCGTTTCTATCGCATTTGTTTTTCTTGCTCACACAGTTCCATGCGCGTTACAATCGGAGGTGCAAGTTTTTTCGGTTTTTTGTCAGGAAAATTGGGTGCGCGTTAGAATCAGGTAATAACGGTATACTCTTTTGTGACCTCGCACAAAATCCTTATCAGTTCGGTGGTAAAAAACCAGAAAAAAAAATCGAGCGCTCTCGACAAGCATCGCACCTGAACCCTGCAGCGCTAATCTGACACGAGCGCAAGGTTATCTTGAAGGTGATAGCGCGATACGGCGCGGTGCATTTGGCAAAATATCCCGCCCGTACGTTCTCGAGACCCTAAACACAAAATCAAAACCGCAGTCGTCAGATAAGAAGCACGTTTTGTTTATAAATACAGCGCGGAGTCACAACGAAATTACCTGCCAGCGCTTGTTGAAGTTCGAGGCACCTGAACCGGAGCTTCGTCTTCCTAACTGAAATCTGAAGATCCCACATCATTGCTTGATCCCTCACTGCTGCTGGAATCAGAAAAATCGACAGCAGGAGCAGCCGAAGTGCTTGCTACAGCAGTCCGACTGTGCGGAGCGCGGCGCGAACCGAACGCCATTTTTCCTCCTCCTCCCCTCCCCCTTCGGTTCAAATTACCCTTGCTACGCCGCCACCACCCGAGACACATAAACAAACGAAACCGAAATTGAAAGAGACGTTGCCAATGAACACACCAGATGGCGATAGTTGTCTGTGGAGCGCGGGTTTCAGATTTTGCGGGAGATTTAAAATCATCGGACGCCGGCTTCCGATCGCCTATGGCGCCGTCGTGAAAGAGTTAAGCACAAGCTTTTGTTGGGTTGCAAATTTAAAAAAAGCCCCGCCTCATCCACGTTAATTAAATGGGTCCTGTGCTTTGTACTCCGATAAATGCGCCGGCAGAGTGTCAACCATCCAGCCGCTCACCACTTGATCATCCACCTTCTTTCCTTTGCCGCACACGGTTTTGTATACAAGACCGTGCCGCTGCTTGAAGTGGTGAACCCACCCGCTATAGGCCTGAAAGTTTTCAATTCGAAGCGAAAGGGCGACATCGTCAGCTTTCTTTCGGAGCACTTTTCCGTCAGTGTTCACTCCAGCCACAGTTACATCCTTGAAACACGTCAGGAGGATGTCTACGAGAGCTTGACATACCGGGCTGTCTTAAAGAAGCCATGAGGACAAAACACAAGTTCGGTTCATTCGAGAGATTGCCTCGATAGAATCATACTGACACCACTGTTAACGCACACTTTGCTGAAATAAGCTACATAACTAGGAAAAAACTGAGTGACCATGCAACCCATTAGCTCATTTCCCGCAACAGAACCTACGATGCCATATGAGCCCAGCTGTGCGATTGGCTGAGGACGGGAAAAGCAAACGCAAATCAGGCACGGCTTCTAGGCTTTTTGAACGACCTATTTGCGCTTAAGTGTAATGCATATTCATTTTTCAGCAGTAATAACGGTGCGGTAAACAATGAAAGTTACGAAAACGCACATAAGCATAGAAGTACCGATGCGCACTGCTGTTGGTACTGGGCGCACTATGCTTGTTTTAGCTGCACAGCACTCCGCCACTTTGAAGTTGTTTGAAGTTGTTTACGCCGATTGGCGTAAGCAGCGTTGTCTTACGTGACCCTGTTTGTCGAGGATATCCCTAGCTTCACGAGACGATCACTTTTTAGAGTAATGAAAACAAGCCAGATGCAAGTACACTCAAAAACAAAGCAATGGCGGGCAACGGTTCGTGGATGACTATAGCAGTGCCATCTGGAAGGGCTGACAGACAGCAAGGCCGCTAACCCGAATGACGCAGTGGAAGTTCGCTTGAATACACGCGATTCTGACGTCAATGCTGACATTACGAAAACCCACGATTTGGCGCGAGAATCAATATTTTAACCTAAATTGATCAATTTCTCACACGGCAGCATTTGCTTCCGGACAAGCGCTGTGGGCACTATAAAACGCGAAATCTTTCGAATGAAACAAACTTGTATTCTGTCTTCATGGCTCCTTTAATTTGCTTGACGTTCACGCCAAAGTGCTGCGAGTTTTGCAAAATAATTGCCCCATTGCCCAACAGCGGCGCACAACGTCGATGGCGGCTGGCCGAGCTCTTTTGCCAAGTCGCTGCCTTCCTTTTTGGTTCGCTGTCGAGTTTATTTAATATCTCCAGCTTCTCCTTGAAGGAAAGGGCTTTTCTTGAGCGTGAGATAGCTGACAGCCTGGTTGATGAGGTTGGGAGAAGCCCATTTACAGTAAAAACCTCGCACGCATCTTAGCAACCGAGCGCCCACCGTGAGCAGATGGGGGCAACGTCAAGGGGTGGCACATTCCGAAGGCGTAGTCCCCCACCCAAGGCCAATGAGACGCCAGCAACTGAGTAACATCAAGTCGCTGCCTGACTGCCTTGATGGCCTCCCCAAGGCCATTAGGGCGTTCTTCTCCCCGGCGGCACGGCCGGGGTAGACTTGGCGCCCCGCGCGCACTAATAACATCCTGGCCATTCCCGGAGAAAGAGGGACAAAGCGGGGAGAGAGAGCCCGTACGTCGCCGTCACTTGCTCGCTCGGCAGTCGGGCACCTCACCGGTTCGTTTGTATCGTCCGCTAGGCCGCGCAGGTCCATTCGTGACAGCCGAAATTTTGCCCATTGCAAAGAATGCAATTTAGCCGGGTCTTCTCAGAAATTCGTATCATCCTGAATTTTGTATCACCCAGAATCGTATCATCGAGATTCCACTATTGTACAAGGCTTGTTTAATGCAACGTGACTGGCACCTACGCTGCATTATGCCTTTCGCATTTTACTTATTTGGTGATTTGGGTTTCCGATCCCTACAAAGCATTAGTAGTTTATAGTGTAGATTGAAGCTTCTTGTAAATCTGTCACACGAAACTATTTGTAGGCATAGTTGCTGTTGTTCAAATTTAACAACACCCACATTTCACGGCGCTTTTTCACGGTCCTGAGAAAGTCATATATTTATATTTATTTATTTATTCAGCTTACTACATTCTCCCAGCGGGCACTGTTGTAGGAGATACATAAAAAGTGTTCAGCCCAGAAACGAAATCATGAATCTCGTACCAAAAAAATATATATATACAAAAATAAAAATCCAAAGGAACATTTTTTTAAAGCTTGCGGCAAAGAGCATTGTACAACACCAAACATCGATGGAGCCGAAGGCAAAGAAAAGAAAAGAAAAGAGAAAAAAGGAAAACAAGACGAAAGACGAAATAAAAAAATGGACATTCTATAAAACTAGTCAGACTGGTCATCAAATATTGCAATGGGCAGCAACACGCAGCAGAAATAATGAATAAAAAAACAAAACAAATAATTGACCGGAACAAGATCACGCCAATTCAAGAAACACTGTTTTCAATGTCGCCACGCAGATAACGCTTTAGAGCGGTGTCAGATCTAGCACCAGATGCGCAAACGTTTTCCAGAGGCTTATTCCAATTGCCAATTGTGCACGAAAAAAAAGATGATTTAAAAAGTAAGGTGCGGCACGCAATGAATTTTTCTAATCTTCTTGCTATTGTCTCTCCTTTTTGATACGTAAGCAGGAGGTTTTAAATAAGTCTGGCGGTTAATACCTGTTTCTTCGTTAGCTAGTATCTGGTTGAGAAATAGTGGGCGACATACTGTGTGGCGAGTTTGTAAGCAGTCCCAAGACAGTGCTTTTTTTGTTGCGGAAACACTGGTACTCTTGCCGAACGAAGCAGTTACAAAGCGGGCAGCACGGTTTTGAATAATAGCTTCTCGTACTATGGGGCACACATTAGTTATGTACGTAGTGTCCTTTACGTCCTGTGGTGCATTTTTGAAATTTCTTTTAATAAAATTAAGTACACGGCCAGCCTTCATTTCTACGGTTTCAGTGTGTTTGGTCCAGGTCAGGTTTGATGAGAATGTGAGGCCCAGGTACTTAACATCATCTGGAAAGGCAATGCTTTCCGACTTTAAAAAATAAGTGGTTACTGTATTTGATCATTTCTGGCTGAAACGCGTGCAGTTGCATTTTGAAACGTTCAGTTTCATATAAGTCCAACTGTAATTGAGCAGCGTCATTCTGATTGTTAATTTTTGCTATATATTCTTCTTGTAAATATATACCGCGTCCAGAAATAGTTCGACGCGAAGGATAATTCGATGTAAATGAGTTCGATATAGTCGGGTTTGACTAAGTGTTCATCCACTCAGTCAATACTCAAAGCCAACTTTATTCCTGAGATATCTCTACATTAGAGGAACTCAACCCTTCACAAGGCAGTGCCATTCCAGCATGTGATGTCTGCTGTAGCAGATAACAGTGGCCCCAATATATGACTCTTTCAATCATGGAGACAGTGACTTGCTGCCTCAGTAAAGACCAGCTTGTTTAAAACAGGCTTCCATTATGTAGTCGAGGCTTTGTAGAGTAGCTGGTTAATTAAGTGGGCCTCCCTCAAGCAGGCTGATAGTGATGGTGAAAGTGCTGTCTCTTGCCAGAGCTGGGTTCTGAAAACATGAAGATGTGCCTGCAAGTGGTGCAGGCCTACATACTGCTGTTTCCAAAGGAGTTCCTACAGGTAAGTGTTTGTTTCTTGAATTCCTCTTGCATTGGGTTAGCGCTTGTTTTTCGGCCATCTTGCCTTTTTCTTTTGACCCCTGTATTTGACTTTGGCCCTTCATTTTTAGATGTATGGCGACAGGCTGCTGAAGTCAACCACGGACCTTGTAAATGATCTGAACCGTGAAGGCATGCTGTTCGTTATGCGGGTGAGCTCTTCTGCGAGTTTTTGACACAGTGGGTGGGAAATAGAATGGCCTGGCTGGTTTGGCAGCATTAATCTGTCGGGAAGAAAGCCTAGAAATGAAGCATTGTGCTTTGTTGTTATCTTGTAGTTGGGGCTTCCACAAAATGTGCATAAAGGAAACAATAAATTGGATCTTTTGTGTAAAAATAAAATAAGTGGGGAACAGCTCCAGCGAAGCCATGGCAGGTTTTAAAGCTGATAAAAATAAACGGGGGTAACCACCGAAGTTGTAGTGTTTAGATGAAAGCCAATTTGTTGATGACTTTGAAGAAAACCCATGCGCACAGTACTAATAATGATAAGGAAGAGGCATGGGAACAGAAAATAAATGCATTTTATTATGACAGCATCCTGTAGTTGGGGATCCTGCAAAAATACGAGTAACGGAAATAGCAACCTAAAGTTTTTGTGTACCTTGAAAGTGTAAAAGGTTTGTCTCATTATTTGAATAGCCATTCAAATTTCGCGATAAATTTTGTTTCATTATTTTGTAAATTGAGGTTGGTTCCTCCTAGCAGTGGAATCTCGTGTGCGTCTCTCCCCTGTTCAGATGGTGGAACTGGTGATTAGGGTGTTCCCCCAGGAGGGCCCGCAACTGTTCTACCCGCTTCTCGTCTATGCCTTGGATGAGTGCCTAGAAGGGGAGGTGAGCTGGGTGTCCCTAGGCATGTCTTCTAGGCTCGTTTTCTAGGCAGTGCCTTCTACGCATGCCTTTGCTCTGTGCTGCGTTAATAGCAGACGCAGGTAAAGTGTTGTCTCTTGAGCTTTGCTCAAGTGGTTTTCATTATTATATACAGTCTAGTCCACTTATAACAATATCCAAGTGGCAAGGAAATTCCATTAAGCGGTCTGCGAAAAAAAAAAAAGACGAAACAGAGCTCAAAACATTTTATTCGCCTGCAAGCAAGGTCGTACTACTACTTATTTGCCGAAGAGAAGCCATAGGGGCTCTTTTTTTACAGTCTCGGACTTGCCGCAGACTCTCCAAGAAGCAGTCCAGCATTCGATTTTTCCGTGTAATCTTATGGCTTTGGGGTATCCTCGACTACCCACGGTCTATCCGCAGTGAGTCCAACACTGTAAATCAAAGAGCCCCATAGTCGGTCAGCTTTGTTTGCTGCACACGAAGTCAGCGCACATCTCTTTCAAAAGCATCTATTCGCCCCGAGCGCGAACACAGTCGGCCCCTGGCGGCGGCGGGACGAACCGCTCCTAGTGTGGATGGCGCTCTCGCGTCGTCTGCTTTTTCACGTTGCGTGCAGCGCAAGACGCCTGCTGCACCCGACAAAACAACCAATATGTGTGCTCGTTTGGCAGTAAGCAATGACATAGCTACCTCTGCTTGCACATTTCATCTAGAAACGCAATAATCAGCGGCCGTTGCGGGTTAATGCGCTGGTTTAATTCCACGAAACATCTTCGCCCTGGTCCCCGCTTGAGTGTGAAACGTGTTATAAACATTGCTTCCACACATAGCACTTTTCTTATTGTTGAGTGCAGTCGTCTGCCGTTTCGGGAACGTCGAAGGGTGTTTTGAAGGTGGCGTGGAGATTATTTAAAGGATAAAAGTTTAGTACGCGAAACGGGTAAGAAGCGACAAAACCTGTGCATACACGTGCAAATCCCACATCCTTGTAAAATTGCGCTGTGTCCTTATAGAAAGAAACAAAAACAAAAACAGAAAACACGTTATATAATGCACGTTGTTGCCCACATGTGTGAGGGGTGTGTGCCATGACTCGCTGTTTTTTTTTTTTTTTTCCACAATGCTTGCTTTCAATACAATTTTGAAAAAGGCGATCCACAATTCCTGGACAATCCCGGACCAAAGAGAGGTTAATCAGTTTTGAAAAGACATACTGCTTTTTCACCGCTACAGAACACGACGCCTAGCGTAGTTTCCATTGTAAGTAATACTGATAATCATAGTTTGGCTTTTCGCGTTACATGCGTTCTCTTCTCGCTGCTCTTGCAACGTTGACGGGACCCCCCCCCCCCCCCCGTCCCCCTTCCTTCCCGAAAAAAAAAAAACGAAATGCACAGAATTTCATTTTTTAACCAATCCTCAAGAATTAAATGCCAAGACAAAGGCGATATTCAGTTTACAAATTAAGGTAGTTACCGGGAACCTGTTGCGCTGATTCGCAACAAGAAATAAAAAGGAAATGTTTTACTACATCTGCAACAGCACAACTTCATTTATTTCCATTTTAGGGTTCGTAAGCGAGCTTACGCAAGAATGCAAAAACATCTCACTAGGTTGCAGGCACCTGTTAGATTTTAAAAGGAACGCAAATGGTCAACAGGGCAGCCGTGACAGAAAATTTGTGCTCACTGTGAGGTCCCAAAAGCTTGGTTTGCACACTGTAAACCTGCTTGTCACTTTGCGAAAACCTAGCTAAACATGAGATGTTGCTTGTACTGCGTGCGTTGACAATTCAATTCGCAAGTTCACTTGCGACGAAAGCCTTAAATAAGTGATCCGAAACCGTTATTCATCAAACCTTCCTTCAGAGTCACTAAAATTTCATTTAAAAGACCCGTTAGAGCGGTTACATTTATATCTCTGCGCTGATCAAAATTCAGTAATTTCATGTTGCCTTTTGAACACACAAAAAATATCGTAGGCTCTTAGAAAGAATTTCGGGGCAGTTAAGTAGTGTTACCATTTCAGGGCATCCCACAAATGCAAGAATGCGTCATGCTACCAGTGAAAGCGATTAAGATTGCCGTTGTAAACTGAATTTCAGAGATCGAGGCTTCCTGATTTGTTTCTATTTATTTATTATTATTTGTTTCTTCCTGATTTGTTTCTATTGAAGGCCCAAAGCTATAGTCTGGAAAGATCGAGCTTGCTACGAGCCACAGCGTACAAGTTCATTGTCACAATTACGGCCATTCTGATATTCCCGATGAGTCGTCGCTTTTTTTGGCGTAGTAATGAAAACTTACTGCCGCTTCCATGCTATAGACTGAACGTTGAGGAACCGAACTACAGCATACCACTCTTGTTTGCACCTTTCGTGCGCACATACGGCGGGAAAAAGGCACGAAGCGCGCCCACAGTGTGCATTCTTACGGGCCGCTCAGCGGAGCATCCACACTAGCAGCGCGACGCTGTCGCCACCTACATGTCGAGCTCGCGGCGAATAGGTGCTTCACCTAGCCGAGCAAAAGGTCCTTAGCGGAAACAAAGTTTCCGAGGGATTGTATTGTGCGTTAGGCGTCCTGCGAAGACGCTACCCGAGCAGGCTGCACAACCGCGTCTTGAGAGTCGTCACTGTCCCTGCGGTCCACAGCGCGTATCCACGCAACGATCGCCTGAGGCACTCGAATGTTTCCAAAACGTCGGCCCTGACGTCCCTTCTGCAGAAGAACGAAGGCAGTTTGAAGAGGCCAAAATATAGCCGCTCATAGAAGAGGCACCCAGTTAAATTCAAAGCAGTGCGCACGTGACACAACAAGCTAACAAGCAAATGCCCGGCGCCGTGATCTCGCAAGTGGGCGCGGGGGCGATGCCAAAGCGGCGGCGCCGGGAGGGGGGTTTGGAAGGACAAATGCTCCCCTCCTCCTCTCACTTCCTCGTAAGTGGCGCAGTCGACTCGTTTTCTGACGGGTGGAAGGAATGTGAGGCGCATCACGGCTTGCGGCGCACGTTGTTGGCGCGGCAGCAGCTCGCATTTCGGGCGCCCACTGGAACTGGATTCAATCGTTATATCCGATATTGTGGCGCTGGAACATTGTATTTAAAGGTTATTTTGCCATAGAAAGCATACAAAAGTGGACAGTGCCATAGTTTTTCATAGTTATATCCGATATATTGTTATAAATGATATCTTTATAAGTAGACTTGACTGTATATATATTGTTCTGCGTATATTCACGGGTGCGCAACGAGGTGCCATAAATTCTGAACTCCGAGCAATCCGGTGCCCTTCGGAGGGAGAAACAAGTGTGTTCTGTGTTCGTGCTCGTGCTGTGTGTGCGGTTCTTCCTCCCTCTCTGACCAGAAAACGAATTCGGCCGATTTTTCCTGCTGCCCTGCAGCCCGGGCGAGAGGTGTTGAGTGACATTACACAGAGCCGGGCTGCACCTGCAGGCAGTGGAGACGCCAGGACCACCAGTCTAACATTGCCAGCACCTGAGGCAGCGCATTTTTCTTACGGAGCTAAGCAGAGGAAGGAACTTTATTTTTTAATGTTTTTTTTTTTTTTGTATTTCATTTATACTTAATTAAAGTTTGCCTTTTAAACCTTCCAATGTTTACCCAATATCTTTATGGATAGCGGACGCATCGACTCCATCGAACAGTGTACTGTGAGGCTGGAATACACCGTATTTACTCGCATAATGATCACACCCCTGCAGTTTGCCGTCAAAGTTCGATTTTTAAAATTTCCCGCGCAATGAACACACCCTGAACTAGCCGCACCAATATGTCGTATCTGTGCCAAGTCTAGCTGATGATGGTCGTGCATACCTCTCTCCTTCCCTTTCAAACAGGATATGACTAATATTGTGGCAGTTGTGCCGATATTAGCGATATTGGCAAGCATGCCTTCAATATTGATGACAAAGAAACTGTCACTAAATGCGCATAATGTACTCACAAGACAAGGAAAAAAAAACGCACTCAGGTTGCTGCATCGGCAGGCATGTCTGTCTTGATGCCCCGTACTTACAGTAGCAGCCATTTGTTGGTCGAACTGTTGTCACCTCGCAGCAAACTCGTTCCGGCACGTTCCATAATTCGTGACAACATTGCATTTTGTGTCACTTTGCAAAGCGACTGGCGGCGGTGTCCGGAGTTTTTATTATGTTTTTGTGAATCTTTTTTTTTATGTTCATGAGACCTATCATAAAAATTTTGACCCAGAACTTGCTTGCATTTTCTGTGCTCAGACATGTTGCGCGAAAAATTTACCCCGTGTAATGAACACACCCCTAAATTTCCATCGATTTTTTTTTTTTTTTAAGTGCGATCATTACACGAGTAAATACGGTATATATTTGCAGAAATGGAAGGGGTTTGATCAACTGAGGAATTTATCAAAACTAGATCGCAGAGCTCGGGCTTTAAGTCCTGCAAACCATCTTCAAGCACTAGGGAAGGCAGTTAGTCCAGTTGGTTAGACAAAGTGAATAATTAAAGTAGCACCAAAGAGAAGAAAAAAAAAATGGATGCCTAGTTTAATTTAGAATGAAGTATTGCATGTTCAGCTGGTGTCGTTCACAGAATTCATACTTTTTGCAAGCGTATCTGTTCACCTTCTGACGGTCCATAAAAAAAAAGCATAGAAACAGCTCAACTGCTTTTAAACACTCCCACCTGTCAGCACACTGCATTGCCTACGGGAGCACTCCTCTTTAAAAAAAAAAAAACATGGTCCTGTTCAAACATACTCGGCAGCAAACTCATGAGATTGTCAAAGCCTTTCACATAGCAAAGTCTGGTTCCTTGTATATTGCCGATCTCTGACCCAGACAGAATCTCAGCAAGAAATGCTCACAAAGCGACTACTCAGTCATGTTTGGGAATGCAACGCACTAAGCCCAGAGCAATAGCGTACACTTGGTCCACCTTATTGTCACTTGTGCTTTGGACACGCAATGCAGGATGCACTGTTTCTCTTTCTTGATTCTATTCTTCCAGCTGTTTGTGTTCTACTACGTAAGTATTTGCTCATCTTTTGTCTGTACTGGTACGGTATTAGGAGCATACGGTGCTTGAAGAATTTTACTTCTTTAATTCACATCCATTCTCCGTTTGTTTCTGGATGAGAGGGTTTGTATGAGAGAGGTAAACCACAGCATGTTGCATTCACTTGAAGATGAGGGCAATGCAACACTTTCCAGTGGTAAAATAGAGTAAGGGAAAGACTTACTCTGAAAGTGCTTTTATATCTCCTTTCAGTAGTGGGTTTTGTCGCATGGGCGACTTGAAATTCCCCAATGTCCAGTCGTTACAAAAAGTTATAACTAGGGCATATTGTGCTCGATTGACGATGAGGGCAAGGTTACCCTTTTCGGTGATTATGTGTGCGTGGAAATTTTTCCCACATTCTTCAAGCTTCATTTCTCTGCTTTGCTGTTTTTAAGAGTTACTGGTGGTCTTGGGTGCCTTGGTTTTTCTCTCTCCCCCAGAAAGCTTCCATGCTGACCTCCGTGTGCCTGTCCATCATTTCTCGTGTCATCCTGCACTGCAAGTCCTGCTTTACCAAGCTCCTCCAGGAAGAAGCACAGGGCAAAGGATGCGATGTGAGTCGTTAGTGACGCCACCGCTCACGTTTGTTTCTCAGTCGTGCGCACTTTGTGGCCTAGCTTCTGATTGCTTGCCCCTCCCCCCTACCCTCCTACACTTGCTCCCCCCCCACGCTGTATGCACAGGCTGAAGATGTCTTCGGGAACTTGCTGGACAAGTGGATTGAGAAGATGCCACTCGTAAACCCAGTCGAGAGAGAGAAGCTTCTGGCCCTTACACTCACATCCATACTGACGTCCAACTCTACGTGAGGGCATGCGGCTTCTTCCTTTCCGCTTTTAGTTAGTTGTGGGAATATTCAAAAGATCAGATAATTCGTGAACGGCCTCTGCTTTCCAGATTTAGGGACAGAAGTTTTCGAAGTTGAGTGAACCTGCGCGTCATTTACATGACATCATTGATTTTATGACCGATTAGTGCTGTCTTGAGAGGCTTGCTGTAGAAACAGTGCATTAAAAACAAATCATATGATGGCAGCTAGCGCCAGCAGCTGTGAACAGCTATGCACGAGTGTAGGGTGTATAATGGGATGCGCTATTGCCATTGATCTTTGCTACCGCATATTTATCCATTGTGTCTTTGTTCCCTTCTGGTTCTGTGTGTATTCTTTTATGCCGTCACTTTCCTCGAGCCTGTTCTCCCAACTTTCCACTGCAGCAGTGGTACTTAGTTGTATTGACAACATGTAATCCTGTGTGCTCGCCGCATACTTAGCCTCCTTTTGCAGCTAGCAGCTTCAAGGGAAAAGCAATGTAACAAGACAAAAAAAGGATGCAGTGGAAAAATTATTTTACTTTGCATAGAGTGGGAGCGTTTTTCTTCCCACATCGCACCGGACTCCAGGAGGAATGTGTGGCCCATGAGGGGCATTCGAATGGGGTGGTAGTCACAATTTTTTATGAACTAAGGAAAGGCTTCATTTCATGGTCGCAAAGTTTCGTGAATTCTTAATGTATGAGTTGATGGCTTTAGTGGAGCGTTCTTCTGTGCAAGTGCAAAACTTCAGAGTTGTGTATCTCGTCTAAAATGCAAAAAACTGTCCTCGTATTACACTGCCGACACAGCTTGATGACGCAATCGGTGTAGCCTTCGTATGCTTGTCTGGTAGCAAAAGCTTTGTGTTAACCCATTTGACATAATTAGTGGAAACAGTGCCATTGCGTGGTATGTTTTTAAAAGATAATCTCAATGCAGATGTTTGTTTTGAGGCAGTTCTATACTACAGCAAGCTGGAATAAATTTATGGCAGCATACTATTTCTTGTGTCACTTGTTGCCAAAATTATTGCTTCCGTTATTACAGGTTAGCTCTAGGAAAAAGTGAGGGCATGCAGTATTGCCTCAGTCTGTTTGTTGCCCATGCCCTACACTTCTTTTTTGCCCCCTATTTTTCCCCATCTCTCTCCCCAGTGCTGTGTATGAGCGCATCTGCGGAATACTGCTGGCCATTGTCGAGGTCCTGAATGATGTCACCAAGTGTGACAACTTGGGTGCCCAAGTAGAGTGAGTGTTCACGTGTTTGTCTTTCTTTCAGGGGAGTTGCAATTGTACTGAGGGGAAGCACAGATCGGATGAAAAATCTTATTATAGTGGAACCCCGATGTTACAATGGAACCCCGATACAGTAGGGAGGAGAGTGCACACATGCCAGATAATCATAGTTTAGTGTAAGCGTTGGGTGTACCATAAAGTTCTGAGGGAATGCCCTCCCTTGAAACATTGTCCACCCCACCCTTAGGGTTGAAATATTCTATTTGCTAAAAGACTCCAAAGATAGCCCAGCCCACCCCCTCAAATCAATGGCTTTAGCGCCAATTAGTGAACAAAATAAACGTGAATCATCTATTCATGTGTTGATGGGGTCATTAACTTGTCCTTTCCGCACTTCACGCGAAAGTTTGTCCATCTCGTATTTTTTCTTAATACTATATCCGCAGTTTTGGTTGGCGGTGCGGCCACATATTTTTTGTTATTTTTCGCACCTGGCCCGAAAGTTCGCCCACCCCGTGTTTCTCACTTGGTATCACTGTACTTTGGGTGGGCATTATTTTGGAACTTTACGGTAGGTAGCTTTGGTGAGGGCTTGCATTGTCTTCATTTAAACTGTGGCCAATGAGCAGGTTACAATGGTTTGCTGTGAATGTGTTGACTTGTTGTTCATGTCATTTGTTTATCTCTGCACAGCTCCCTTGTTATGGTGGACAACGAACCAGTACCCCCCAGTGAGGAAGAGAGTGAACATGACCGCCGCAAAATTGAGGTAACCCTTGGTCACGTTGTTGAAGTGGACTGCTTGGTGCATGTTCGCAGAGCAGGAACGGCTCAGGGTAATGGGGCAGAGCGAGCGGGGACACACACACACACAGCACTGTGCGTGTGTCCAGCTGCCATGTTTTGCCATTCTAGCTTGTAGTGCCCTGAGCCAAGGACAGCAGAAGTTATGGTCTCTCAATCCCTTTCTTGTTAAAATTATGTGTATGAAGGTTAATTCAGCTGCTCTACACTATCAAAGCAATTTCCATCGCCTAACCAGTACAAGCCCAACCAGGCCACACCGCTTGATGGTTCCATTAAGACAAAATACAACTTTGTTTAATTTTGTTTCCTCGGTTGTCCATTGCAGCCATGAAAGACGTTTTTTAACCATGAAAATGGAAGTATTGGAAAGCTTTCGAATTTCATGCTACAGTGACGGGTTATGGGCAGGAGTGACGTCATAAAAACATCATTTTCAGTGTGTCAGCTGCACGTTAGCATTCAAGTGATGTGATTAAGCAGAACTAGAGGCCCTACTGCAATCTTCCAGGTATGTGTATTAGCGATGCATTAGTTCGGCGGCCACCAATCACGCAAAAGAGATTCTGTGACGTCATGGAAAAGTTGCCAGAAAGTGGCTAAGGGGACGCCACTTCTTCATGTTTTCTTTAATCCATTATTTTTTTGAAGTTTGCGATAATATTGGTATGATTGTTATTGGGACAAAGTAGTCCCTTTAATGAACCTTTTGTCTTCGTGGTGCTTTAAAGGAGAGCTTTTTTGTAGCATTTGGGTTAGCTGTGGTATTTTTTTGTTTTTTACGGTACACCTCTTGCATCATTTGAGATGCCAACCTCATCTTTAAGCCACCATATTCTGGTAGTAAATGTTTTCCCCACTCTCTCGCTCCCTTATATATATATATATATATATCTCGCACCAGACCAGTATTTTGGAGGTCGTGGGTTCGGATCCCACCTGGCGGGAATTTTTTCTCCACTATATTTCTTTCCAAATTCTTTATCTGTTTCAATGAGCTACCCCATCCTCCCCTTTGCTTTCTGCGGTTTTCTTGACTGCCAACTCTTATTTCTGTGTTATTTTCAACGAGCCCCTCATTTCCTATTCTGATTCGCTATATATATATATATATATATATATATATATATATATATATATATATATATATATATATATATATATATATAGAGAGAGAGAGAGAGAGAGAGAGAGAGAGAGAGAGAGAGAGAGGGAGCAATAAAACTTGGAAGATAGTAGAGAACACAAGAAAAGAAAACTTCGAACAAGGTAGAAACCACGATTGTTGCCAACGTTTCAGCAAAGAGACTTGCCTTCGTCAGGGTCCTGATGAAGGCAAGTCTTCGCTGAAACGTTGGCAACAATTGTGGTTTCTACCTTGTTCGATGTTTACTTATATATATATCAGTGTGTCGAACCGAAAAAAATACCGGTTCGCAAACCGGTTCGATGAGTTGAATTATCACTGAAATTAGAAAAAAAATACATTTAGTAGTTTAAAACGACAGTCAAATCAAAATACAAATGAAAATTAAAAATGCTGCTTTTCCCCAAGGGCAGTGGTGCAATTACAAAGCAAACTTTAAATTAAACAATTACGAGGTATTAGAAAAACCAGATGAAGTGGCGACGATTTACCACCTACTTTCTCGCCCAGACTTCATGTTGTAGCGACTATTCATAAAACCACCGCCAACAGATATGACGGTTGGATATATTTTCTGCCCTTTCTTTTTTTGTTGAAATCGCAATCATCGCTATGGAATCGCCCATCACGCTAACCTTGAAGCCTTAAAGGAGCCATGAAGAGAAAACACAAGTTTGGTTCATTCAAAAGATTGTCTCGTTAGAATCATACTGACACCACTTTTAACGTAAACTTCGCTCAAATAAGCTACATAATTAGGAAAAACGGGAATGGTCATGCGACCCACCAGCTCATTTCCCGCAACAGAACCTGTGATGTCACATGGGCTAAGCTCTGCGATTGGCGGAGGCTGGCAGAAGCAGACAAACTAGACGAACGAGCGATTTGCGCTTAAATTTAGGGCACATTCTTTACAAAGCAATAGGAATGATGGGACAAACAGTGGAAGTTACGAAAGCACATGTAAACACAGAAGTACTGATGCGTTCTGCTGTTCGTACTGCGCACAGCATGCTTTGGTTTAGCTGCACAGCACTATGGGGCTTGGGGTTGTCTCAGACGACACTGGCCGATTGACGCAAGCAACGGTGTCTTACGTGACCCCATTTGTCGAGCGAGCACTGTTTCAGGGAACGAATATTTTCTCCCAGAAAAAAAACAAGCCAGGTTTAAATGCGGGCAAAAACAAACCAAACGCTTGCCACGGTATGGTGGCGCCATCTAGGTTACGGAACGTAAAGAAACGCGGGAACAAACCAACACCGCTACAGGGTGGAGACAACCTTCGAACGGTCCCGTGCCGCCGCAATTGGGCCAACGGGCTCAGCGCGTTATTCTTTTCGTTTCCCACGAGACCTAGCAACGCGAAACAGACAATATGATTCAAACTTCTTCAGTAAACCGCGTTGCGGCGATAATTTTAGCGCGGTTTTGACACAATGACTTGCTTCGGCGGCGAGCGAGCAACCGAACATGGCGGCGCCAGCGTTACGTGTCTCTACCCTGTACGGCGGATGCGTGAATGAAGGCACTCTAGGCTGCAGAGCGGTCGGTTCCCGTGATGTCACTTGGGACCACGAAAACGCACGATTGAGCGGGAAAATCAAAATTTTAACCTAAATTGTTTAATTTCTCAGTGAATAAAGCACCGTTTGTATCCGGACAAGCGCTGGGGGCCCTATAAAACACGAAATCTTTCGAATAAAACCAACTTGCATTTTCTCTTCATGGCTCCTTTAAATTTAGGCCTGCGTACTGGCGCGTTGAAATACCAGCGCTTAATACCAATGGCGCACATTTTTTATATTTGTAACAAAACAGAAAAATCCTACAACCGGCACATGAATTCTACCAATGAATTTGATTATTTGGTCACCCTGAATAATTTGTTACCTGTCACCTTATCGAATGTGTTGGCCACACTTTTGTTAAAAGTAAGCTTTAGTTAATGCTCAGTCACTGCATTATTGCTCTGACCACTGCAATTCTTTTTGCGATAGCTATACCGGATATATGCATTACAATCAGTATGTCATCGTACCGTAACCTGACCCCCGGCCATCCTTTCGTGTGCTACATTGCGGAATCTTATAACAGATTATGCTGTTACAAAATGAAAGGGAAATATGACGCGTGGAGCATGAGATAGGACTTTTTTGGGTTGACGCTTTTTAATTTGTCCACAGCAGTACTCCCCTCCGGAACGAGTAGCAGTAGAAGTAATGTAGCGAGTTGGGCAGTCAGTGTAAGTGCCCCTTCGAAAAAAAGCAGATCTGAAAGAGACAAAACTGCATCGGTAGCAAACGGCTTAGCCAGTGTGTAGCTCCTGCGGTCACACTTGTCAAGTATTAAGAATTTGCAGGTGACGGACCTTTTAAACAAATTACGAAATGCAAAAAGTTTGCACGTCGCAAATGGCTTAGCCAGTGTGCAGCTCCTGCGGTCACACTTGTCAAGTATTAACAATTTGCAGGTGACGGACATTTTAAACAAATTACGAAATGCAAAAAGTTTGCACACATTGGGTGTCGGCTTTTACTGTTGCGCAGTGGAGCACTCCTGCAGCCTGATTGCTCCAATAAAGTCACATCTATTGAAGGGCAAAGTCGTTTTATATCCCCTGCGAGCTGCCGAAAATGACATTTCGTTTGGTCAGCTTGCACTACGCTCGTGCTTCCAGCAGCAACAGACCGTTGCTACATTGGTGCTCATTCATTTCCCCTGTTGCTACATAGAGCATGATGGTGTTCAATTGTCTGGGGATATATATATGTATATGTGTGTGTGTATATATATATATATATATATATATATATATATATATATATTTTTTTTTTTTTTTTTTTTTTCGCTTATTTATCAATGTATCAAAGAAACGTAACAAACACACGTCATTCGGCCCTATAATATATTTTGGAAAAAGCCGAATAGCACTAATGACGACTGCAACCTTGATACGTATAGGTATATATCAGGGTGTCGAACCAGAACAGAACCGAACCAAAAACCGGAACTGAACCGGTATTTTTGCCGGAACTGAATTCGAACCATATATATATATATATATATATATATATATATATATATATATATATATATATATATATATATATATATATATATATATATAGGGTGTCGAACCGGAACCAAACCACACCGAAAGCTGGAACTGTACCAGTATTTTTGCCAGAACTGAACCCGAATCGTTATTTTTTGAGCACGCTGAACCCGAACCGGAACTGAACCGAAAAAAGAAATAACGGTTACCGGTTCATGCCGAAACGGTTCAACAGTCCGTTGTTGATATTGCACAGTCAATGCAATTCAGGCCTTTTTTTCTTTCACGTACCATCAACTTCATACTCGCTCGCGCACTTTCCCCTCCAGATAATTGAACATTATTGAACAGGGGAAATGAATGAGCACTAATGTAGCAGTCATCTAGTGCTGCTGGAAGCACGAGCGTTGTGGAAGCTGACCAAACAAAATGTCATTCTCGGCAGCTTGCAGGGGATATAAAACGACTTTGCCCTTCCCTAGCTGACTTCATTGGAGCAATGAGGCTGCAGGAGTGCTTCATTGTGCAACAGCGAAAGCCCACACCCGATGTGTGCAAACTTTTTTGCATTTCATAATTTGTTTAAAAAGACCGACACCTGCAAATTGTTAATACTTGACAAGTGTGACCGCAGGAGCTGCCCAGTGGCTAAGCCGTTTGCTGCTGACCACAAGTGGCCTCGATCTCCCTTCCCCATGACCGTTTTTCTGAAGTAAATGGAAATCGAGAATGTCCGTGTATCGAGATTTTGATCCACGTTTAATATCACCAGCTTGTTAAAATAAGTCTGCCGGCCTGTAACATAGGCTGCGCCTCGGAGCAGAGATATAGCGCGGGACATCAAATGCGCCAGATTTTTTTTTAATGTGTCTACACGGAAAACAACAAAAAAGAAAAGGCGAATCACGTTTTAAAATATTACGCAAAAAGTAAGTAAAACCAAATATAAGTAAGAAAAAGCACCAAAATGTGGATATTGCTCTATACTTTTCTTTGCCCTGCGTTTCACAACCAAATGTGTCATCAATGCAAAGGAAGTGAGTTCCGTGGTCAGTTTTCGAGGACAGTACAGTGGATAAGTTCCGTTTTTTACAGATGCAAATAACAACAGATATGTCAGGGAAAACTGTAATTAAGGTGCGCACTTAATCTCTTGGCAAGAAACTGCAGCCCTAGACCTTGTCTTGGAAGAAGAAATAGTAACAAAGCAGATGACGCGTGCAGAAAGGAGGGCCGGTCCCTCAAACTGCCCCATTCGCCCAGCGATCATCTTTTCTGCTTGTTCTGCAGTTTTCTCCCTTTCAGATCTGCTTTATTTCGAAGGTGAACTTACACTGACTGCCCAACTCGCTAGATTACTTCTACTGCTGCTCGTTCCGGAGGGGAGTACTGCTGTGGACGAATTAAAGAGCGTCTACCCAAAAAAGTCCCACCTCATGCTCGCCGCGTCAAATTTCCCTTTCATTTTGTAATAGCATAATCCGTTATAAGATTCCACAATGTAGCACACGGAACGATGGCCGGGGGTCAGGTGGTACGATGACATACTGATTGTAATGCACACATCCGGTATACAGGGTTCGCACAGGTCCTTGAAAACCCTTGAATTTAAAAGTGTCAATTTCAAGGCCTGGAAAGTCCTGGAATTTTTAAATGGTCCTTGAAAAAATTCTCAGTGAATGCGGCAGCATTTGCTGCCGGACAAGCACTGTGGGCACAATAAAACGCGAAATCTTTCGAATAAAACAAACTTGTATTATGTCTTCATGGCTCCTTTAAAGACTATTCTCTCTCTCTCTCTCTAACATTAGAAAACGAATGCTCGTAGGCCACGCCCTTCTCTTTAAAAAGTATAATATGGTTATTTGTGTGTGCATATTTAAATGTATTTTGTGTGTACATGGCATTCCCAGTCAAAAGTTTAAAAACCGAAATAAGTTGAGGATGATGCAACCACCGCTGGTGCTCCTAGTGTGCTTGTCCTCATATGGTAAGGATATGAAGGGATAAATGGAAATATGGTTATTTGTGTGTGCATATTTAAATGTATTTTGTGTGTACATGGCATTCCCAGTCAAAAGTTTAAAAACCGAAATAAGTTGCGGATGATGCAACGATTTTTCCTGAGAGAATCAATGGCCCTGTCTTTTGACAAGAATTTAAAGTGTTTGTCGTGGGTTTTAGGTGTTAACAAATGTAAAAAAAACATTGTAACAATCAAGTTTCAGTGTATTGCATGAAATTACAAGTTTGGTAGATTTTCATTATTACGAAGCAACATTAGGAGCAGGCACTTGTCAATCCAATCTATATCACGATACAATCCAGTGAAAGCCAGCTTCTGTTCTCTATCTTGCATCTTCCATCTAGTCTATGGACGCTTGCTCATTGCATGTTTGCTGTTCCTCATACGCTCCATCGACGTTTGCTTTTACGTGAAAATGGTGGACGTGTACATAGTTCATCTTGCCTTGAAGCAACACTTGCTCGATTTAATTTCAGCTGATACTCTTGCTGACAAAGCAGGAGATGCACGCAGCATTAACTAAGTTTTGAAATCAATCAGTCTCAGCAAAACACCAAGAAAAAAGAAAAACCTCTAAATACCAGCCATGAAATAAAAAAAATGAAGCTGGGGGAGCATTTACGAACCCGTTAGCACCTATCTAAATGTGCACTAATGTGCTTAGATATTGTGCAATAAAAAACTTTTGCATTGTGTTGGAAAAGTTATAAATAATCCCAGATAAAACATTAGACGGGGGCCTTGAAAATGTGTTTTGTGGTCCTTGGAAGTCCTCGAAAACCCTTGAATTTTTGCTTTTGAAGCCTGTACGAACCCTGGGCATAGCTATTGCAGAAGGAATTGCTGTGGTAAGAGCAATAACGTAGTGACAGCGTTAACTAAAGCTTATTTTTAACAAAAGTGTGGCTGACACGTTCGATAAGGTGACAGCTAAAAAATTATTAAGGGTGACCAAATAATCTAATTCATTGGTAGTATTTATGTGCCTGTTGTAGGATTTTTCTGTTTTGTTGCAAATATCAAAAACGTGCGCCATTGGTATTAAGCGCTGGTATTTGAACGTGCCAGTACGCAGGCCTAAATGTAAGGCTTCAAGGTTAGCGTGATGGACGATTCCATAGCGATGATTGCGATTTCAACAGAAAAAGAAAGGGCAGAAAATATATCCCTCCGTCATATCTGTTGGCGGTGGTTTTATGAATAGTCGCTAGGAGAACGTAAAGTCTGGGCGAGAAAGTAGGTGGTAAATCGTCGCCACTTCATCTGTTTTTCTAATATCTCGTAATTGTTTAAAGTTTGCTTTGCAGTTGCGCCACTGCCCTTGGGGAACAGCGGCATTTTGAATTTTTGTTTGTATTTTCATTTGACTGTCGTTTTAAACTACTAAATGTATTTTTTTTTCTAATTTCAGTGATAATTCAACTCATCAAACCGGTTCGCGAATTGGTTTGGTATGTTATTTCGTCGAACCGGAACTGAACCGGAACTAAATGATTTTGCCAGAACCAGAACCGAACCGGTATTTTTTTCGATTCGACACACTGACATATATACATACACTAACAGAGGGAGGGCTGGGTTCAGATGGCGGAGTGTCCATGCTTGACCAGTTCTCTTCCCACAGCTGTCAAGGCAGGACCCCGTGCACACAGTGGGCCTACGAGACTACCTGTGCTCACAGATGCGCAGCCTGCGTGAGTCACTCGGCGAGCACAGCTTTGAGGAGCTCATGGGGCAGGTGGACGTTGAGACCATGCAGCAGCTCAAGACGTACCTCGACGGCGGCAACAGCCAACAACTCAACGGAGGCGGACAATTTTTGGCGGACCCTGGGAGGCCCACTCTGCACACCCCCAGCAACGCCAACCCAACCTGATGAACGCCCGCCTCTGTCCCAGCCGCCAATTTTTTGGTTTTTTTTTCTTCCCCTGTAATGTTGAAGAGAGGAAGAGCAAGAACGCTTGTGTCAGCGTTGCACTGGACTGACCAACCGGGGCCGTGTTTTGCTTGGTGTATGTTTGGTGTTCTAGCGCACATGGAAGGGCCACCCCTTGAGTGATTCTGTTCGTTTTCTTATCCTGCGTTGTGAAAGTGTGCTGGGTAGTGCTACGTAACTGATGTGCTCAATTTGTGCGAGACATTGGAGTGCCACTGATATTTGGACATTATAAGGATTGGCTTTGAATAGGCTGATGTGTGTGTTTCAGTTCTCTACTTGAAGGTTTCTATATAGAAGGCACTGTTCTTCCTTTTAAATTACCCGTGAATGCTTATGTGGGGGGCTTCGTCGCAAAAGCTTGGAAATGCAGCCTATAGCAAGTAACTTAGGTTTCGCACGTTCAGTGAGTGACCTTTAATAAGTGGCTGATGCAAGATTACTTAACACTGATGGCTGGAAAATCGCTATGTATGGTGATGCAGCTTGGAAAGCAGCTACCTCTAGAACTTAGCGATGTTTGGGCCACTTTTGTTTCCAAGCGTCTGGACAGCTTTCTCTTTGTTTCTTTTTCTCTTTCTTTCTCCGTTTTCTTTTCTTTTCCTTTTTTTTTTTTTCTTTTGACATGGCCTTATTGCTCTGGGTACCGTCACAGATCATATATATATATAAAAAGAGAACACTACAACTTCTAAGGCTTTGGGCTTTTGAAAGTGATTGCTGAACACTGCTTTTTTTTTTTTTTTTTTTTTACTTTGAGAACAAAATAGCAGATTTGTGTGGTATGGATTTTACAGTATTGTTCTGGAGTATTTTAAGAAATTAGTTCATTGTACTAATGTTATTTTAGGGAAGTTCACCTAAAAAGGGGGCACAATGCTCCTGATTCGTAATTTCATTTAATGAGGAACTAATTGTCCCAGGTAGGTGCCATTGAGCGGCTCATTTTAACATTTTATTAACGTTTTTGTACTGTCTAGAAAAAACAGCAGTCTTGTTTTGCATTACGTGCTAATGAAACAAACGTGTCAATGTAAAGCTAAAGATAGCACATGGCCACAAAAATAAAACATCTCGTGCCGCATTTCTTTTTTTTCTCTGTAAGTGTGTCGTTAGCAAATTTGGCAGCAACATTTGTGCAAAGAGCTTGAGGCAAGCCAATTAATGGTGCGTGATGCCGATGCACAATGCTTTTTGTTGCTCTTTCAAAATTCTTCCAGCTAGAAGATATTTTCGATTGGTGTTCCACTTGCTTTTTCCATGCAGGGAATTGTACCTCGCTGTAGTTTGTTTGCCAAATCATTCACGGGGTTTCAGTACGAGTGAAAGTCAGACACTTTTTATTTGCACTTTTGTTTGCACTGTCAGTAAAAGAAAAGCTTGTTTTTGTTATATAAAAGCAGAGCCTGTTAATAAATGTTACCCGCACCAAGATTCTCTGTCTCCTTTTAGCACATTTCACACAAATATGGGTTAGTGCCTCTAGATAAAGCTGTCCAAACAAGTGGAATCTGTGAACAAAGCTGCGGTATTTCATACAAAATGTCTCAACGGGGTCCATGAGTGAAACTGAAGCGCAATTTGACACAGGGACGAGAAAGGGAAACAACACCGGCGCTTTCCCGTCCCTGTATCAGTTTGCGCTTAAGTTTCACTCATGGATGTTCACCAACTAGCTCATCTCCCCATTTTGCCCCAACAAGGTGTTTCAGCAGTCTTAAAAAATTGTCCATCAGTGACAAAGGTACGTATTCTGAATCACTCTCTAAACAAGGTCAATAAACAATCGCAAACGTGAAGTTGTGTGCTCAAGCATATGCGAGTCAAATATAGCTTTTGCACAAATGGCAGAATGCTCACAATGGGGCGGCAAAGCTTTTCCCACCTTTTTCCTGCGCCTTATTTTGAATCCCCGCTGTCCTTGGGGCTGTATTTATGTGTCACTGCCACCTTTACACGTGGGGAAGCAGAGAAACCTGCTAGTAGCTTCATTCATGCACTTCTGGTGACCTGAGAGTGTCGGCCGTGTTAAACTGCTCTGCTTCGATGCCGGCACTTTTTGTTGGGCCTGTTGTGGTCTTAGTTGCTATTGTGTTCGTCTACGCTTATCTATTTTTTAAGCTGTTATGCTACTTTTCATGAGACATGCATGCTACTTTGCGAAAGGAATTGTGTAGGCTTCTGGAGCTCCTTTGCAAGTTGAAGCTGCGTGCATCCAAACATCTCATCGAGCAGTGGGTGTTCCATAGAGTTGGTGTAACTGACTTTCTATTGCTTCTTAACTGTGCTTCCCCATGGGGTTGGAAGGACTGATTCAAAAAGCATGAATGATTGCTGGCAGCCTTTTTTTTTTCCCTTGGTAGGGCGCGCAGCGCATTTAGAAAATGTGAAACGTTCATTCAGCTGATCAATGCATTGCTTGCTTCAGCCATACCAGATTGCACTCGAGTGAGGGCACTGGACTGCTTAAATTCAAACGGAGTTCTCAGCCTACCAAATATTGAATAGTTTTGCCAAAATTGCGAAATGCTGAAAAACCACCACTTACGGGTACCTGGCAGGAGTAATTTTAGGAAAACGGTAGCGGTGATGGTGGCACTAATGTGGCAAAAAGTTTGGTTCTGAATTACAATTTGTTTTTGCTGTCGTTGCCAGTTTCAGTTCGTTGCTTGGGGTATACTTTACATGGGTAGGAGTTCTGAAGAAATGCATCAAAGCAGAAGGAACCCACCTGAGTCTGCCTAAACAAATCCTGACATTGTGTTGGCATCTGATTCTTCAAAGGAGCGCTCAATTCATTCGGGCCACGTGAAATGCCATATTTATCGCTGACAAACTTGGAAAATGTAGTAGAATCAAAGGATTTTTCACGCCAAAGCACTTCCGAGGAACACCGTAGTGAATAATTTAGATCACCTGTGTGGTGCTGTACAAAAAAATTTCATTTCTTGGCTAGGAGAAGGGGAGAATGTGGACTCTGATAAAAAAAAGAGGGTGAACAAATGTGACAATAAAAAAAGTGGTAACAGTCAAAATGAAAATTTATTTACATGTTCAAAAACATTAAAGCAGTTCCACTCAAGGTGAAAGCTGCAGAATTACGGAGCAGCGATTTGGCAGAGTGGCTGTGGTGCCCTCTTGACTAGTTTCAGTATCAGTCTGGCATTGATACAGAAAGTAGTCAACAAGGCCTATAAAGAGACTGGATTGGGTTCTGATTGATTTTGGGTAATTATTGTGTTAATTCATGATGTTTTATATTATTGTGTGCTTATTTGCGGCCTAACAACGGCAGCCTCCGTGGCAACGACGCAGCGCAAAGATCACCCCCAACACTTTGCATATGATATAGACATCGGCTTCGTAATGCAAGGGACCCAGGTTCGATCCTGACCAGGGGCAGTGGTTTTGTTTTCGAAGCCTCTGGGTGCCTGACACCGTGACTACGCCGGCTATATACCGTGACCCGTACGAGCTACGAGATAACAAGCCAAGCCCCTAAAGTGCTCCACCCCTAAAAAGTGTACGTAGCAACTTGCATGTGTGAAGTGTTTGTACTTTGCAACACTTTACCTCGCTTGAACCATATGTTTGTGGTTTCATAAAGGCACACGTCGTTTTATTCAACTGTGATTACTATTGCTCTTTATTCTCAGGAACGGGAAATTCGCCTACTGGGTATGCTCGCTGAAAGCCCGTCTCTCAAGGGGTAACCACATGGAGGAGCAATTTTTGCTACCAACGGGACAAGCGTGGGTCAATGGGTGCTGTATCCTTGTGGTGTGGGGGCAACAGGACAGTGACTTATGATGATTTAGGACTTAGTTTAGTTTTACGTGCGTACAAATTTCACGCATGCAAACGTGAAAAGTATACGTGCATGTAGTTTGAAACACTTATACGTTATACGTACGTGACTCCGTGTGTAGGGCGCCTGACTTCACGTACTTTCCACCCGTAGCCGATGATGATGATGATTAGTGGCTCTCCCTTTGAATGGGCGTCGGTTGTGAGCAACCGACTTGCCTGTTTTATTTCACTTACTTGCCCAACTCTTAGCTAACCTAATAGATGTGCCTCCCCCCACCTCCTCTTCACCCTTGTTTTACACTCCCATTGCCCCCTCCCCCCTTTTTGCCTACCCCCGCTGGGTTAAATTCTCATCCGTTTGATTACTCCCCCTACGTACCCATCTCTTCCATACTTTTCCGCGCGTTATTCCTAGCGCCATCTACTAACAGACCCACAAGCTGCTGTAGCCACTCGTGATCTTTCGAGCCCGTTGCTATGACGACGACAAACGCCACTTCGTCCGGCGTAACAGCTGAAAAGCTGTTTTCAGATTGAAACTTCGTGTAAGGGTAAGAATGGGCAAATTGAAGGCGAAATCAACAGCTTAGAACACGATATCGCACTTGGGAATTATCACGAAGCTGTTATCGCTGCGAAGCGGGAGGGCAGGGCGCCGCCATGTTGGTCACCTCCACGTACAGGAGCAATGTAAAGGCCACAGCATGGCGACCGTTTGCATTCTGCGCATGCGCACTTGTCATCCGTGAAAGCTCTAAAACTGTCTAATGTACAATGCGCTGGCCGCCTCCATAGCTGCCCCCCATACTAGGTGTAGTACACTATAGACTGCACCCACTGAGTTCGCTTGTCGCCTCGCTCGCCAAATCGCGCTGTGTCCTCCTCGACTTGCTTAGGACGCGACATGCGCAACCTTCGCCTTACCAGTACTAGGATGACGCGACGCACCGATAGACGTAATCTCCCACCACCTGTCAGAGCACTGACGCAACGCGCACCACTTGCTTGGTAAACTATGTATTTTAATTTCAATCTGCCGGGGGTTAAATTCAACAAAAATTCTACTACCCGTAAGCACTCCGCACGATGTAGTGAATGCGAAGGCATTGGAACGGCTGTGCCGGTACTGTGGCGCCGGCCGCCATGTTTCAAAGCTGCTGCCGATACGTAGATCTGCGGTTCACAGACCATCGCCGCATAATCCGCACATATGAAACTTGTAGAACTCTCTTAGACTCTCACCTCGCTTTGCGCAACTTTTGCCGCGGCTCTACAATTGTGCGTAAATTTAAGCCCAGTCTGTGATTACAAAAGTAATAATTTAGGCATTCACGTGATAATAAAGATGCCTTTAAATTGCTTAGTTTTCCAATTCGATGGTCTCAAAGGCGCTCCGCGCTATATATGCATAGAGCCTAAGAATTTAAAAATGGTTGGTAAAAATGTAGTGCAGTTTGCACCTTGTGATACTATGGTAGAAAAACTTTATTGAAAGGCTTTTTCAGTGTTATGTACGTTTAAACCGATTGAAAAGTGCACTCCCCCCCCCCCCCCCCCCTGCTGCTTTTGCCAAAAATTTGATTTTTCGTGCTCCTAAGGTGACAAATAAATGTCATTCTTCTGCTCCAAATCAAGGTTCTTCTGCTCCAAAATCGAGATTTCGCTGCTCCAAAAACTGCTCCCAGATCTGGTTCAGCTGTCTCACCCCTGCTTTCAGTATGTTCACCTAGGATGAGCTGTGGTGTTCTAGAGGCTCCGTGTGGCGCAGGGATTTAGCCCCCCTCCCCCCCCCCCCCCCCCCTAACACTCCTCCAAAATAGAAATTCTGGATAAACCTCTGGTGTAGCGTCATTCGAAGGAGCACTCATTGATCTGCATTTCATCTCTTGAGCAATCGGGCATGCATGGGCTCCCGCGTTTTCGTCAGAAACTGCGGCTAGAACCCCAGAGGATCTTCACAAGTATACTTCCCTCGTAATCCTTGGGACGAGCCGATTCGAGACATACCCAACTACTCGCCGGTGAGTGGACTTTTGAACCGCTATCGCTCGACTGAACACCGGCCACGCTGAGCGCTCTCGCGAAGCCTAACCAAGCAAATTTGGAACGGCTGCCATGAGCGACGAGCGCCACGTGCCACAAGCGCCGACCTCCTCGGGCTCGCGGCGCACCTCTTCCCCGGGCATGGACCTCTGGCCTCGCCCTACTACTGAAATCGCATGCGCACCACCCAAGACGGGCCCATGCTACCGGAGAACCCGACTTCCAGCAGTGAGTATCAACACATCGCCACCATGGACTTCGTTGAAAACAGCAGGCGCACGATAAACAGTCCTGGCCCCTGGGTGCAAGTGCTCAGAGAACGAAGAAATGCAAAGGAGAATCAACAGCACGCCGCCAACATCGCTTCCACTCACCAGCATTCGATTGGTACTTCAACCACCCATTCTCAAGCCTCAGAAGAATCTACAGGCGCCCGGGCCGCCCACACGTCCCATCCCTCGCCGATTAACCCTGGCAAGTACCCCGCTCAACGTCCGAGAAAATACGTCTTACCGAAGCTACCGGAGGACGAATACAAGATTGTTTACCGCCCACGTACAGGCCTCAAAGTGTCGGCATGGCCAGATAAAAGCATCGCGCAAGGCTTAGCGGTAGCAGGGGGTTTCCCCATCAAGGGCCCCCCAAGCAGCAGAAATTGCCAAGCCCAAGCATGGCAAAACATCAGTGGCCAATGTGGCCGAGCTTGGCAATACCTCGGCCGCCAATATTGGCTGGTGTTTGGGAAAGGTGACAAGCCAACAATTGGCCAAGCCCTGGAAGGCCAATATTGGACAACGCTTGGCAAAGTACCTTGCCATGATAATGCCAGTGGGTGGACCCCACGCTATTTTCATGCACATTTTTGGCTTTGTGGCCAGTCCTTATGACCAATGCCTATTTTACGAGTTGCCTCGCGGCCCGATTTCTGCTTTATACATGCCAGTATACAGGAAATTATTAAACGGGTGCGCATTATTTATTTAATGCGCACTCGTTAAATAATTTCCTGTACAATGGCATGTATAAAACAGAAATGGGACCGCGAGGCACAATAAGCAAACTGCATGAACTTTGCGAAGCAATTATACATACTTGACTTGCCAAAAACAATGGAGCAACACAACACACCGGGTCTCTCTGTGTAGCTTTTTTATTATGCACATCAAATATACGAGAAACCTCGCTTAACAGTGGCAAGAATACGAACACAAACATGAAAGCAAACACAAACAACAGTCGAGAAAAAATTTTAAAAAGCGCTGCTCATGAAGCGCGAACCGATTATCATTCGTTTAACTGCTTGAGATGCCTACAAAACAAGCATTCAGGTAAATGAAAACAAGACCCTCATTCCCGGTAATTCGCCGACCTGCCAAGACCACAATATGTTTTTGAACAGCACTATTGTAGAATAGCCCAGCTTGGAAAGCTTGTCACTGCTGCATCCGCCACTTGTCCACGGGAAACACCTGTGCGTCGTAGCGCCTGTAATAAGTAAAAAAAATAGTTCACTATAATGCTAAATTCACGCTGCTTACTAAATACAGCACCTATACAAGCCTTACCACATATCCGTGTGAAAATATTCAGCCTAAAGTTCTAGCTTGTTAACACTCGCTACGAAACATAAAACGTACTGCACTATTCATTTCTCTGCGTTTTACGGTAGCAGTTACTTGGCTCGTTCTTGAGAAAACAGTCCGGAATTTCACCGAAAATGGGCTTCACTCTTATTGCAGTAGCGCAAAGTAATATAAAAAGTCCAATAGACAAAGCGACACGCCAGCGGTTCCGTGAAATTTTGTTGTGCCTTCGCTCACTTCTGCCCCGTCAGACGCGAACGGAACCGACGGAGAAGCCCAGCGGTAGTGTAATTACTTTGTCGCTCGACAATACCTTTACGTTGCTCAAGAAAATAATGAAACGAAAGCTTCATTAATAAGTAGAGTTTAATTAAGCCAGCTTAATACATCCGCAACTCTTATACTGCCCACGAGTCTTGCTTCAACGCATGCTGAACGTCGTGAACCTGCAGTGGGAGCACGGCTGCTTGTTCGGAAAACACAAAGCCGGAAAAAGGATAGCTAGAACTGGCGTCACACAATTGGAAGCACATGTATGTGACCACTTTTTTCTTCGCAAGAACCAACAACACTAAGCAGCACTCGTGAGCGCGAGTTATAAACGACAGCTGAAGTTTTGGCGGGAACGAGCGCGAGCACTACCGCACCGCGAAAAAAATTCCCCCGCATTTCCCCGAGGGGGAGAATGTGAAAGTGCGAATGCACGGTTGTCGGCCCGCTTGCGGCGCTTGCGCTCGGCCCCCGCAGCCCACCCCCTCGCCGCCTTCTCTTCCATCTCTTCCATCGGGTTTGTAGTATCACGTGTACACCACGCAGTTATCAAGCCGCTATAACGCCGCTGAGTCGCCAACGCACGCCGCTGACGACGTAGTTTGAATGCGTTAAAGATATAAGGCGCGTCTAACACTGATATCACCGTCGCGTCTGTGGCTTGGTCGGTAGCGCGTCGCGCTGCGGCCCGCAAAGTCCTCGGATCGAAACCTGGCGCCGGATGCTGTTTCTTTTTTAAATGTAGAGGAGCACTGCGGACGCCAACGCCGCCGACGCCGCCGCCGCCGCCGCCGCCGGCGGTGGATGGTTTGGGGTCGCTTATAAAGAGCATTCGCTCTTAAAAATGAAATGGTGACTTACGTTTTCAGCGGCGGCCGTAGCAGGCAAACGATGTTATTACACCAGTCAGGTATACTTCACACAGCCACCGACACCAAAACGCACCTCACAGACACGCACAGGAGTACTACCGCAGTTTCAATGCCACAAAAGAGACGGAGCCACTCTAACCGCCGCGGGCAACGACCGCAGTGCTGCCCTCGAGTGGTGCTGCTTGCGCGCCGGGTGCGCATGTACACACGCAAAATAACGCACACGAGTGCTCTACAATGAGACGTCATGCAACAATATGCAACAACAGGCAAGGCTGTCGGCATTTACACCTGCCAATACTTTTTTATTTAAATGTGCTACTTGACACAAGCTTGAAAATGATTTGGAACTACTTTTTTTGTTGTGCGCTGCGCGTGAAAACAAATTCAAAAACACGCAAACTTCAGTAATATTTTGAGTGAACTTGAGTGGTCATTCAACTAACAAGAACATGCCAAGACATGCGTAAAGGCACTCATACATACCTGCGTCACATATAGGCTACTACTCTTCATAAAATTTTATGATCAAAAATTACGTCTGAATGAGCGCGCTGTCCAGTGTGATTTTTTGCGCACCGGCCAATGCGTGTCCTCAAGGCCGGTCGTATAGCGCTCGTTGTCCACGAATGGCTTTTGCGTACAGGCCGGCGTCTGGCCAAGCTATCGGCTGTCCAGTGTGATTTTTTGCGCACCGGCCAATGCGTGTCCTCAAGGCCGGTCGTATAGCGCTCGTTGTCCACGAATGGCTTTTGCGTACAGGCCGGCGTCTGGCCAAGCTATCGGAAGCCAAAGGGAAGCCAAGGGGCGTCCAATGATTGGCTATCGGCCAATGCTGCTTGGGGGCTTCTACGCGCATGTCACCGTTCAAACACAATGGACCTAAAACCTCATCGTAGCCAGCACCGCGGACGAGCACTATACCATGAAGCTCAGTTGTATTACCCACGTACCTTCAGCTCGGCGCGACGCAATACGAACTTTCCCCATACCTTACGCCTTCAACCCGGCACTGTGCGTGGCGTAATACACGGCTTCGAAGCGGGTACAACTGAAGAAGACGTAGCTGAGCTGATCTTTACTACTGGTCCTAGGATATTTCACGCGTGTATGCTCGGACGCTCAACATCAACCCTAATCACTTTCGAAGGCCCACATGTCCCCTTCTACGTCAAGTTTGGAAGCACCTACACCCGCTGCCGTCCCTACCGCCGATCCGTACAGCTCTGTTCTGAATGTGGAGAACTTGGCCTCCGCCAGGACGCTTGCCCCAACCCAGAAAAAAACGTCTGCAAGCTCTGCGGTGATGAAAGCCAAATCATTCGTGCCAACCAAAATGCAAATTACGCGATTTACCACATGAAACAGCCGGCAAGGACTGCAAGAAACGCCATCGACCAAGCCCGAAACCTCTCCACATCCGTGAACGCTTCATCCGGTATCCGGACTACTCCGGACACACCTCCGCTCACAGCCCACCTGCCCAGAAGACTCGGTCGACGCTACCGCAAGACAATACCAAGGTGAGCTGGTCACAACTCCTTAGCGCCTCCCCCACTGCTCCGAACTCCTTTTCCCCACTCCCAGACAGATCATCAAACACCAACATCTCAAAGCATCTCAGCGACCCTGCGCCCTCTACAACAAGACGCACCCCCGCCCACTCCCGACATTTGAGCAGTTAAATCTCATGATAGAACAGAAGATCGACCAGAAGCTGACGCAATTCAAAGAACAGGAAGAGCGACAGTTTACGTCCCACTTAAATAATGTCCGCGAAGCTCCCGAGAAGACTACACACACCATCCGCAAGTTAGGAGAAACCCCCAACGCCCGCATGGCTCGTCTTGAAGAAGCTCTTAACGACAAAGTTGACAAGATGGGCTTGAGTCTCAACCAGCGCGTTATAAGACTCGAGGAAGAGTACCAACAATCGCACAAGAAGTCCAAATCCTGCCCCGTGGGTGAAGCCCATATGCAAGAAACCTGCGAACTCCCCGACAATGACTAACGACCTCTCCCGCTCAGATGCCCCCCCCCCCAACTCTCACCGTGTGGCAGTGGAATCATTCAATCGAAAGCGACAGTCCCTACTACACTTCAGCCAGCAACACAATCCGGATGTTATTGCCTTACAAGAAACTGAAACAGATCACGTTAAATTAAGTGGGTATGATACGCACATCGCTCCCGGTCGTTTCCGTGCTGCCATTCTTACGAAGAAGCAGCACACCTCCCAAGAGCACTCCGTTGATACCCCTATCGAACACACCCTCGTCGAAATACTAACACGAAACAAGATTCACCCAAGCTTGTTTATTCTCAATATCTATATACAGCCCACCACCGAAATCCGTTGTGAGCCTCGACAAACTCCTCCGAGCGACCAAACAACTCACCCACGGACACAAACTGCTCGTCCTTGACGATTTTAACGCTCCGCACGCAGCATGGAGATACACCATTACAACTAAGAAAGGTGCGGATGTACATAACGCTGCACAGTAACATCAGCTTGCACTCTGAACCGACCCCACACTGTCCACTCGCATCGCCAACAGCGTTTCCCGTGACACGACCACCGTCCTTACCTTCTCCCACAATATCAAGAACACCCAATGGACAAGATTGGATGAAACCTGGGAAGCGACCATCACATCCTTCGAATCCTAGTAAAACATCATCGGGCATCAGAGAATCGGGCAAGCGAAGATCACGAACTGGACCGCATTCCGTGAGTCCGCGCAACCCACAATCCTCACTGATATCGAGGAATGGACTAGAAATTATTGGATTCTGTCAACAAACACACTAAAACAGTTCAACGTATACGATGGACAACCCAGCGGCGGACGCGCATCTGCTTCATATCTGGGACGCCAGACAGAATTTGATACGTCGCTGAAAGAAACAAAAACACAACCGTAAGCTCAAACTGCGAATAGCACAGCTGACTAAACAAGCTGAGGAATATGCAAACACCCTCAGCCGACAAAATTGGAACCATGTTTGCGACCAATTACAAGGTACTTTAAGTAGTCGCCGCATCAGGGCCATTCTTCGGTCGCTACTCGAATGCACGGAAAGCAAAGCAACCCATTAACTTCCGCAACTTGCGTCCCATTTCTCTTGCCTCTTGCGTGGGCAAACTCTACGAACATATGGTGCACGACAGACTATCGCCGTACTGGAAGACAAGGAGTACCTCCCGCATACCATGTTTGGCTTTCGCCTCGGACTTTCCTTCTTCAAATTAAAGAAGATTTATTGGATAATCTCAGCAGCCAACACAAGAGCGCCATTCTTGCACTTACGTCAGAAGCGCGTTTGACAATGTCACCCATCAAGCTATACTCGAAGGCCTACAGTCCACCCACTGCGGAGAGAAAGTCGCGCACGTAACGGTAGAGAAAGTCTACCGTTATGTGCGCGACTTTCTCACCGACCGCACGGCCATGAATGGTATGGGACAGCTCCGCACGGCAACTCTAAAAACCCTACCAAAAGGCACTTCCCAAGGTTCTGTCATTTCTCCACTGCTTTTTAACTTGGCAATGCGAGGGCTACCTCCACTCCTGAACAAAATACTAGGAATCAGCCATGCGTTGTACGCAGGCGACATCACTATCTGGACGCGTACAGGCCCAGTAAGCGAACAACAAGACGCACTCCAAACAGCAATAAACACCACGGAAGAATACCGCCGGGCTCGCGGGCTTTCCTGTGCCCCTGACAAGTCGGAACTTTTACTGCTCAATAAACGCAGCAGAGGTCGCCCACCCGCCCCCATACCCGACCTTGAACTCTCAGTCAATGGTAACCCCATACCCCTGGTTAATACCCTACGGATTCTCGGCTTAACCTTACAGAGAGACGGAGCAGGCCTTGCAACGATCCAAAAAGTTCAAGAAACAGTACTTCAAGTCACCCATCTCATTCGCCGCGTAAGCAACAGACGCCATGGTCAAGGAGCACGACACTATGCGCTTGACCCAAGCCCTAATCATCAGTAGGTTTACTTACGGCACTTCATACCTCAGTCTCAAGAATAGCGAGCGCGACAAACTGAACATCCTAATGTGGAAGGCCTACAAGCTTGCACTTTGTCGACCTCCGACAACTTCTACCGACAAGCTAATGAAACTTGGTCTGCACAACACCTGGGAGGAACTCGCTGAAGCTCATAAACCCAGCCAACTCGAAAGACTCAAAACTGGGGATGGGAGCAAAACCGTTGCTCCCATCCCCAGGAATATGCATCCCGTATTCAATGCATACCGAAACAGCCAGGGTCATCACCCTCAGAAGATCCTACGGAGGCAACTGTCATAAACTCGAGCGTACGACGTCTAAAAGTACCGTATAGCTTTTTCATATCATTGTACAGCGCCTAATTCTCATTCACTTTCGGTTCTATTCGCCCCTGGAAAACCCTGGAACTCCCTCGAACGAGGCGGCGGTAACTTCGCCCACTCGCCGGCTCGCCGGCAAGAAAATAACAAAATAAAACCTCCGCCGCTCAGCTTTCGCCGAAGCTTCGAGCACTTTCGAGGGGGCGAGCGTAGCTTTGCCCGTGCTAAGGCGCGCCGATGATTTCAGAAGGGAGAAAGAGGGAAGTTGTGCGCTCGACGGCAAAGGCGCGCCGATGATTTCAGAAGGGAGAAAGAGGGAAGTTGTGCGCTCGACGGCGGCGGGCGCGTAGTGCGTTGTGCCCTCTCTCTCCGCGCCGGCGCAGTTATAAAGAGAATCCACGCCGAAGCAAATTAGTTACGTTTGGACGTCGTGATGTAACAACGGCTTCTGCCAGTTTGTGCACCCCACTATAGGAGACCCGCGCCCTGGAGGACTCCAACGTACTCCCGGGCCCCGAATCACCCTGATCGTCTAGGACGGCCTGGCCTACGACGAAGCCACGCTTCACAGGTAGCCGAATCGCCTCCGACAGCGGTGCATTGTCCGGTCCGGCCGGTGAATATTGTGGGACTCTGTCTCTCGTATGCATCGAACTGTTTTGCTTTTAATTAACTTTTCTACCTTGCAATATTCCTGGTTAAAGCTCCCTGTTGTGCATTTTGTATTTGAACTGTTTCCCGCAATTGTATTCGTTCAAAGTTACCTCTCGTTAACGATACATGCCCGCGTGCCAGTGTTTTGCCTGTTCATATATAAGTCTTTCTGTTGTTGATTCATTCAAGGCTCTAACTCATTCTTACCGCTCTGGTCGGCGAAAGCCGCACATCAGACGGCCACCCCCTTCGACACCCTGTGGATTCGGTGGGGTTGCTTGCTCGCTTGAGTCTACTCCCCATATCTTCTGACAGCACACCCAATTAAGGAAACGGTGACAACAACAAACCAGCGGTCCGCTATACAGATGCTGCCCGGTACCCTCGAAATTCTGCGTATGCCATCAGCGTTGTGAACAACCGTGGCACAGAACTCGCGGCGGCCACAATCCCAATCCTGGACTCATAGTCTGCAGAGGAAATCGCCATCGCCCTCGATGCCACCACGGGCCCAGACTACCTCTCTGTCATCTCAGACTCCAAAACCAAGCTATTCGCATCCTGAACACTCTACAAAGCCCCCCCCCCCCCCCCCCCCCCCGAACTCTACGTAGTCTGAACCCCAGGCCACGCATCCCTCGAGGGGAATGAAGCGGCCCACACCGCTGCCCGCGAGCATACCTTCCGGGCCTTCCCCTCGTTGGCAGACCGATCGATGACCTCCAGCGATGGCATTCCAAGAAGATACATGGATTTCCTCGCCCATTACCGACTGCAGCGCCGCATTTAACCCCCACCACTCCCCGAAATGACCAGAGAGGATTCATTACCCTCAGACAGCTGCAAACTAACACCTACCCCACGGAACACTACTCCATGCCATCTACCCAACAACATACACATTGACTTGTCAACACTGACCCACACCCAACACTCTCTACCATATGGTCTGGGAGTGCCGACAATCACCATAATTAGCCCCCCTACCAAACCCAGCCCTGGAGCAGTGGGGGGACCAGCTGACCAGCTCACGCCCTCAAGACCAGCAACGACTGGTGTACGGGGCCCGTCGGGCACCCAAGGACGAAGGCTTCCTGGACTAAGGAAGCCTCCCACAACGGAACCCATACAGTTGAATAAATGTTTATTCCTCCTCCGACCAACATAGCTAAATATAATGCTTTCGCATTAAAATTCCGATGAAAACTAAGCACGCCGCTGAACACGCCGCTTCCATATTTGCGCAGAGGGTAAATTGTGGCTGTTGCTCCTCCACGGCTGCACTGCCCGCTTTCCAAGTGGGTCTGCGCAGGACCAAGCGCGGCCCTAGCAGAACGGTCACTTACCTGTGTTTTTAACGAGGAAGCCTTAGATCTGTGTGTTTCAAGGAGCGTGTTGGGAGGTACAGAAAATGGGAGCGTGAGACGGGGAGCTCGCGCCAGGAAAGGGATACAGTAGTGCCGGAAGAGGGGAAGCCGCTCACGTGCAATATGAACCGCCTTGAGAAACCAAAGGGCCGACGAGGAAGAACAGGAGCAGCGTTTTATACAGACCCCCCCCCCAACAGCCCCCCAAAATATTCCACGAGCCCACCGCCCAGTCACATACCCTCCATCCCCCCCCCCCCCCCAACAGCTCCACAACACCCCCGCAGGAGGATTTTGACACCCCCCCTCCTCCCTCCACAGAAAAAAAAAAAAAAATCGAGGTTCTGGATAAACCCCTGAACAGGAGGCTCATGGCTATTGCGAACGAGGAAAAACAGCTTCGAGGGGGGTGTCTAAGGGAGCCTAACTACAGTCAAACCCGATTATAACGAACCCGGATAGAGCGAATTACGCTATATAAAGAACAAAAGAAAATCTGTTACGAAAATGTATGCGAAGCATATTCCTTATAACGAAGTTCACATCGGATATATCGAACTCGGCGCGCCTACAATTGCCACCGAAATGCGTGGTCTCGGAGCGACGATTGAGATGCTGATTGGCCACGATTGACATGTTGAGCCTCGCATAGACCGACGTGATGCCCTACACCTTCCGTAACTGTTTCCGACGCACGGGATTCACGACGGAGCCCATCCAGCCAGCCAGTCCTGATCAAGACGGCATCGTCGGCGAACCGCGCGAAGGGCTCGGCAACGTTCCAGATGCTGTGCCGAAAGGAGTGTCCTCAATTTCCTGAGTGTTGACGATGATGTTGCCGTCACTGTGAGCCCTTCGAGTGCACACACAATCGCCGATGTCATGACAGCTCGTGCTGCTGAAAGCACTGAAGAGGCTGAGGATGTCACAACGTAAAGCCGTCCGACGCTTTATGAAGCGCTTTTGTCAGTCGATGTTCTCCGCCAATATTGCTTCGATATTGAAGGAGACGGACTTGAACTGGTGCAAACGATGTCTCGTGTAGAGAAGGCGGTGCTAGTTGGTGCCGCCAAAAAGAAAGTGAAAAAAAAATCTCCCCTTGCTTGCGAAGTAGGCAGTAAAGGCAGAAAGTAGCTTTATTGCATGCAATAAATGGATGTTTTGCGTAAGGTAATAGCATACTTTATGTGTTCGTTTCGTTATGTGGGAATGGCGGGGTGGGGTCCCGCGTATTGCGAACTCGTAGCAAAAAAATAATCGTAATAGACGGGTTCAGCTATATCGAATTATTGGATATATCGAACTAATCGCGGCGCATATTACAGTTCGCTATAACCGGGTTTTACTGTATAGGCCTTTCCTAAATTTGAAAGTTCTAAGCATCCCCCGCAATTTTTTTTTTTTTGTCTTGCGAAGCTTGTACTCCAATGCTTCGCAGTCGCGCGGGGGCCATTAATCGGCAATCCTACGTCAACGCCGCAGCCAGCTTTCAGACTGATTAAGTCATTCCGCATTAATATCACCGCAAAGCAACAAGAACAGGTATTTTCACAAACACAACAAACTTTCTGCGAGACGCACGCGTTCGTTTACGTGTATTAGCATCAGCAAACATCATCGTGGGAGGGGCCGCAATGCACACAACAGTTGGGAAACTTGAATAGATAGTGCCACCATCAGAAAACGGCCGCAGCGTCCCGGATCAAATCGGCGTGCGTGGTATCAGCAGCACAACACCTTAGCAACTGAGCTACTGCTGAGGGTTAACGACTAAGCCTAATTAACACGGTTCAATTCAACGTTACTAGATCGTTGGGTTCAATCAGAATGATTGGTCAGCCACTCAAGCTGTTTAGCGTTGCTTCTGTATCGGTAACAATCGTGCATAACGGCTTTCATCGACATGCAGCGATGCCGTTTTTTTTTTTTTTTTGTTCCGTCGTCCTTTACACTGCATTCGGAGTTTTCCCAAACGCGGGCCAAGAGCCGCCCATGTGTTATTCGTCGAGAATGATTCGCAAAGCTTGCAGTGCTTTTAAGGGGCAACCGCTCGCGAGCTGCGTGCGACAACGCCGGCAATAATACGACGTGGTGAAGTTGCGTTTTCTGCCCGACGCTGGGTGCAGTGCACCGCTTGCCGTGCAATTGACGCCTCGCCCTGTGTGTCTAGACAGCCAGTTGCCTTCGCTCGCAGACGATGATTCAGCTGCGGCGCCTCTGCGACGCTCGGAGCACCATCGTCCACGTGCTTGGATTTCTGGCCGTTTTAGGCAGTTGCCAGCGTGGAAACGTCGTGTAATAGGTTGAGCATACCTTCCTCGATGGGTGTGCGAGTTGTGCGGATATTGTAGCAGTATCAGAGACGGGCCCTTCTCTGTGTACCAAAGGACCACTGACATCCGTCGGGGGCACTGCGCAGTTGCCACCAGTATTCGCCGCCCTTCGAACTGTGGTGAGAAGAACTTTCCTGCTGTTTGGAGTCTTCAAAGTTAGGTTCCCTGTTTCCGATGTTTTGGGGCGAGTTAGCCATTACAAAAATTTTCCGCCTCGGAGGCTGCAGTTGCCGTAAGGTCTGTTTTTATGTCAGTATTCAGGGGGGTTGGAGGAGACCGCAGGTGAGGAGCAACTAGAGGACATGTTCAAAGGCTAGTGCGTTGACTAATGATGATGATGATACAAGGAGTTTATTGCGGAAGTTGTGGGCCACCTGCTGCCTCGAAAGATGGATCAGCATGGAACCAAAATTGTCGGTAAACTTGCTATGTAAACCGCATAGGCGTGCGCAGAGTTCTCAATTTGGGGGGGAAAAGTCTTACCGCTGCGCCCCCCCCCCCCCCCCCCCCCCCCAGAGCAACTCCCGACCTCTTCTCACTGAAGGCCTTGCGGTGCGAACGCAGTGCAAAGAGGGATGGTTATGAAATTTTTATTTCAATGTGATGGAATTGCAACACACACAAAATATTTCTGAGCAGAAATTTTACTTTCATGTGTTACATCGGCAAGGCATGGGGCAAATTTGGCGCCCCCTTCAGATGATTAGGGGGGGCGGCCGCCCCCCCTGCCCCCCCTGTGCGCACGCCTATGGTAAACCGCCATTTTCCCGTGAATGAAAACACTGTATAATCCGCACATGGGAAATTAATACAGTAAAACCTCGCTGTAACGAAACGGGATATAACGAACTAATGTATATAACGAAGCAGTCATAATTCCCCTTAAAATTCCCATAGACGCCCTTGTATTGAAGACGTCGTTTTACCGCAGCTAAATTTCCTCGCAGTGATTATAACGAACCTTTTGTTTCCCACAACGAGAATTTACGGGCCATTTTTTTGGTGCCCGCCGGGTCAACGTCTTATAGTGCGCGACGGTTTACGCCGTATCAAGGATGCGGTAACTCAAAACTCGCGCTTGCGAGGAGCCGCCAACTCCAGCGCCCTAAAATGGCTGCAAGCGCCTAACAACACGGGCAACGGTGCGCGTCTTCAGGGCTCCCGGTAGGTTGCCTGGATATTCCTAGGCTCCAGGCACTCTACAGGGATGCGGCAGAGCTGCTGCGCCGCTTTTTTGGGGCTCACGATAACGGCGAGGAGGGATTCGCAATAACGTCTGCAGATAAAAAAGCCATCATTCGCCCGAAGAAGGCGCGGCAAAATCTATCAAGGACTTTTTCTCTGTGAAGTTAGCCGCCAGTTCGCGTGCTGTCGTATGATCATGGATGAGCCGTTTGGCGTGAAAATAAAGTAACAATTTTTTGCTGTTTTTTTTTTGCTTGTTCTTCGTTTTCGCGGGATCCTGTGAGTTTCAGTGGTGAGTCTATCCTCCCTTGCCTGTAAATTGTCGGTAGACATGGACATTGCCTATAACGAAGCAATGATTATAACGAAGTATTCACTACCCTCTTCAACTTCGTTATAACGAGGTTTTACGGTAACAGCCACAAAAGCGGCGGCAGTTGGGTTATGGAGGAGGAGGAATAAACTTTATTTGTGTCTTAATTCTGTAGTCATGGCAATGGAGGTCTCTCAGACCAGAAGTGCCTGTGCAGTCACTGCCTGGAGGCTGGCGGGCCCTTTCAACCAGCCGAAGCTGACCTCCGGAATCCGGGCTGCCTAGCCTGCCTTCCCACTGCTCATGCTTGGGGGAGGGATGGTGTGTGGGAGCACGCCCAGATCATGTCGCAGAGTGTGCAGGGTTGGGGACAGTGCTTGCAGGTGGCGGAGTAGGAGGCGGGTGTGGAGGAGGGTGCCATGCGGGTGTGTCTTGGTCTGAAGGCGGCGGTAGGTGCGGTGGCTTCTTCTTTAGTCAACTTCTTGTGGGGGGTAAGGTAGCGTTCAAGGATACCTTTGTATTTTTGAGGCACAGTATGGTACTCTTCTGACGGTGACGCCGGACTGTTGGATGGGAATGCCCGGTAGATATGCGCGCGGGCGGCAGCATGAGCCGCCTCATTCCCCTCCAGAGACTGATGTTCCGAGGTCCAGAGAATATAGAGATAAGGGGGGGGGGCAGGTTAAGGATTGGCTGTAGGATGCGGAGAGCTAAGGGATCAATGTGACCGGCGGCGTAATGGTGACAGGCAGCTTGCGAATCTGTGACTATGGTGATAATGTCTTGAGATGGCTGCGAGGGCTATTGCGATTTTTTTTGCAATCTTGGAGTCGTTGGCGATTACAGTTGCGGAAGTCAGTTCAATTCTTCGGTGGTCTACGGTTGTAACTGCGAAGGCTGGCGGCGTCAACGTAGCGTATGTCTCGGGGCTTGACTCGAAGCATCTTGCAAGGCATTCGGATGCGTGCTTGTTGGCGGCCCTGGTTGCGATCGGGGGACATATTCTTGGGGATTGTGCTGACGGAGATGCGATTGTGTAGCTCCAGGGGGATGCGTTGGCGGGGATGATGGGTGGAAGGTAGTTGGTAGCCGAGGCGACGGAGGAGGTGACAGCCAGTATGTGAGAGCTTGAGCCGTTCGATCTGGCTGACATGATGGGCCTCTCGCAGTTCGTCCCATGTGTTATGAAGTCTCATCTGTAGTAATTTGGCAGTGGAAGTTGTCGGGGGAAGCCCTAGTGCTAATTTATAGGCTTGCCGGATGATTATGTCGAGTTTTTGGATTTCACTATTTTTGAGCCAAATATGGGGTTCTGTATGTGATGCGGTTAATTATTAGGGCTTGAATGAGGCGCACGAGGTCGTTTTCTTTCAGTCCTTGTCGAAATTAGCAATGCGTCTGATGAGGTGTGTGATTTGTAATAGCGTTCCTTGTAAGTGATGGATGGTGGAAATGCCTGCGCCGTCTGATTGGATAGTAAGTTCCAGAACAAAAATTGTAGGGGTTGTTAGGATGGAAGTGTCATGCAGGCTAATTATGGGTCTGGGAGGGGTTTTTGTTTACGGCCCTGCATGCTTTTTAAGTGCAGAGCACTTCAGGCACTCGCCTTGTCCTCGTAGCTCGCTCGCTGGACCCAAGTAGAGCAACAGGGCGTTCCGTTGTAGCGCTGTCGTCGCCGCGTACCCCAGAGGCTTCGAAAGCCATGCGGTTTTTATAGACATAAGCGTTCGAAACTCGTGAGTCGCTGGCGCTTGTCCCACATATCCTTGTTGCTTAGCGCAAGGAAAACTATAGGTACATTTGAGGCAAAATATACGTAATTAACCGGCAGCGCCCGCGTTCATTTAGTAAGTAACGCTCGCTGGGTTGGTTTTTACGGTAGTAAGCGAAAAAAGCGTCCGCTCTAGGAAAAAATGGCGCGTTCGAAATGACGCAGAAAGGCCCCATGCGCAAGAAAATGGCGCGTTCAAAATGCCGCAGAAAGGCTCCAGCCGCGCAAGAAAAAAAAATTACGCGTTCGAGATGTCCCAAAACAGCTCCAGCATACGAAATTAAAGCAAGCACAAAAAGAACAGAACTCTCGCTGGTGCAGTTTCAGGCAGGGGGCACGCGAGCACTACGAAGGCGAGAAATTTGAATTGCATGGGGTGGTAGCAGTGAGCGGATAGCGGCGGTACAGCACATTATGGCGAATCACTACTCTGCACTTCCGACAGCTTTCACACTGAGTGGAGCGGCTTTAATTTTTTTGTAGAACAAGAAGGGCAGATTTCTCTGGTGCACAACTGAGGGCACGGGCTGTAAGTTAGTTGTCGGTGGTGTCAATAGCTTCTTTGAGGACGTCTTATTGTTCAGCAATTGAACCTCCTGTGGTCCAAAAAGTGAGATAGTCTGCATAAAGTGCGTGTATATGTGTGGAATTTGTTGTAGAAGTGGCGGAATTTGTAGCATGTCAAGGTAAAAGAGGAGTGGAGAAATAGAAAGAATTTTGTGGCTGCATTTTCTGAAACGTGTTGCACTTCGTGTTCCGTGACGGCGTTTGTGGACTGCCATAACACATATCAGCAGATAGCAGTGTCAGCACTGCGTAAGTTTTTAACAGCGAAGCTGTTGAGCAAATTGTTTGTGTATGGTATTTGGTGTGTACGGTTTGGCCGAAGCAAGCCCGACGCGGAGAAACGAGCCTTGCAGCGGTGATCGACTGACTTTCCTTTGTTTCCGAATCAGGAGGCTGCAGTCGAGGGCCTCGTCTCCTAGGTCAGGGGAATGGAGCCCCTAACCCTAACTCTAACTGTAACTCTAACTTGTATAGAAACATTGATAATGGAACTTCGAGCGACCCGTTGCCGTCCACGGGAGCTTCCTGCATGTTGGCCACCTGGCTCCCGTGATCAGTGGGTGCTTCAGTGATTCGGCTTTGACGTCGGGCATCACATTGCGCCGAACGAAGTGTGCTGCACTCGTCACAAAGGTATTGGGACCAATGTTTAGAGATGAGCTCACGAAAGACATGTCTGACGCACCATATTCGCCGATTGTGGTTGAGAGCACGTGCGTCTCATGCACCAAGGAACTAGCCGTCGTGGCGCGTTTTTTTCTAGCTTCAAAAATGATTTTGTTACAGCCTTTCTTGGCCTGGTGCCTGTAACTGATGCACGTGCGGAGGGTCTATTTTCCCAATTGAAGGCACTGCTAGCTGAACGCAAACTTGACATCAAATTTTGTATTGGCCTCGGGACAGACGGAGCAAGCGTCATGCCTGGACAGCACAACAGCCTTTACACTAAAATGAAGGCAGAAAACTCTCGCCTTGTGCTTGTAAAGTGTGCGTGTCATTCGCTGCAGCAAGCCTGTAATGAAGCGACCCACGCACATTGCATGCCTTGTACGCGAAACTTTGAATTGGTTCGCGCATGCCTCCAAAAGTCTACAAGAATACAAGGAAACACACGCTGCCATCACCTCTGGTGATGTCCCGAATAAACTGGTAGGTGTCTGTGCGACAAGATGGCTAAGCATTGCACCTGCCTTGAGGTCAATCTTGAATCACTGGGATGCACTGCAATTCCACTTCGAAGCAACAAAAAGTAGGGAACGCTGCTATGAAGCAAAAGTTCTAAGCTAAATGTACACTGATCCACAAAATTTACTTTTTGGTAAATTTCTAAGCCCAATCATAGACGAATTCGAGCGAATGAACAAGCTCTTTCAGTGCGAGGACCCTGACCCTGACAGGCTAAGTGAGGAATCGATCTCTTTTGTTTAAATGCTTATGGCAAGAGTTGTAATGGATGGCTATAGCAAGCCTGACAACACGGAATGGAGCAGCACATACTGCATGTCAGGGCATGCGGTTTTGGAGTTCTTTTTCTCGACTGTCGTGAGAAGTCTTCGCTCAGTGATCCTAACAAAGTTTTTCTGTGGGAAAGGTGCCGCAAGTTCATTTTAGCTTGTATCAAAAGTGTGCTGAAGCGACTTCCTGTGAACCTGAAGCTTCTGAATGACCTGTAGGTTCTTGAACCAAAAAATATTAAAAAGTCCATTCGATTTTTTATAGCGCTCGTTCGGTGCTTTTACAGGGAAAACTTAAATTCAGGCTCTAGAATCTGAGTATCGCTTGCTCCAAACTAAAGTCGACGATCTGGCAGATGGTACCCAGACCATGAACGAATTCTGGGTGAGCATGAAAAACGCCAAAAACTTTGCCGGAAACTCGACCTTCCCTCTTATGTCTGAGCTGGCATTCTCTTTGACATCACTACCCATGTCAAACGCTGCCGGGGAACGAGTTTTCAGCCAAGTCTCGCTTACTAAAACCGACCTTCGAAATTGAATGTCTAATGCGACATTAGAAGCTCTTCTTCACGTGAAGTTTGGTCTGGCCAGGAACGGAAGCTGCTGCAAGAATTTTGAACCGGGCCAAAATTTTTTGTCCCGTTTTACTTCAACATTATGTATGGGGCAGTAAGTTCCACTCCCACATAAGATCATGATGTTTAAGATCCCTCTATACCCTCCTGTACTCTCTGCATACTCTTTAGCCTAGTGTATCTTCTCTGTTAAGATGTTTCAGTGGGTTTTTGTAGATATGAATAAATAAGCTCTTACCCTGTTGTACAAAGTTAGGCGATTCTACGAAGCCTTGCCGGTTTCTGAATGTATAGATTCTAAATACAGTTAAACCTGGATATAACGAAGTTGACAGAAATTTACATTTTTTTCGTTACATCCAGGTTTTCGTTACACGGAGGTTTCGCGTTAAAGCTCGCGTGAATGAAGCAGAAACGAAACCAAGATGCTCGACGTCAGTGACGCTGAACTCACTCTTCAAGAATTTATTTCACACTGAAAAACTGCGTGATTTGTGCCTGCTGCTACCGTATTCACAAACGTAACTTAAATGTGACTTTTGCATTTTGATGCTTTTCGGTGCATTGACGCGTTTCAAGAACCAAACTTATGCTGAAAGGGCGCCTTTTCGCGAACTTGATGCTCTTTTCCACACCCAAAATTGTTGAGGGGATGCTAGCTGTGACACTGTGTCGGGCGCTGACGTTCTCTTTTCTCGCCGGCGGAGACGGCATTTAAAATAGCGAGCTTGTCTTGAAAAGACAAAACTTTTCGTTTTCTGGCAGCATAACTCATCCCCGACGAACTGACATCACAGATAGCAGTGGAGACGCGCGACTACACACCGACAAGCAGGCTGATTGATTGTAGGGTTTAACGCGCCGACGCAACGCAGGCGATGAGGCGCGCCGTAGTGGAGGGCTCCGGATTACTTTTGACCACCTGGGGATCTTTAACGTGCACCGAAATCTCGTACATGCGGGCGTTTTTGTTTTTCGCCTCCATCAGAAAAGCGGCCGCCGCGACCGGGAATCGAACCCGCGTCCTCGTGTTCAGCAGCACAGCCGACAGGCAGGCCAATCACCTTACCGATACCGCACTCGCACGTGGAAATGCATGAGTGAATGCGGTGCGGGTGAAATTCGCTAAATTAGTGCATTCAGGCAGCCGATTTTTTAGAAAAAGTGCAAAAAGCTGACTCATCAGCGTAGCGAATTCGTTACATCAAGGTTAGCCGTTCCAGCTCCTTCGTAACACAAAGGTCGCAAACACATGGGCTTCAATGGAGGTGGAAACGGGGAAATGAAAAACTTTGTTCAATCCAGGAATTCGTTACAAAGAGGTTCGCTACATCACGGTTTAACCGTAGATCGTTCCGTGGGCTGTTTTTCACTTAAGGTTTTGTTTGTTGCGTCAAATTATGTGATTCTACGTAGCGTTGCAGTTTCTGTATGTAGCTGTATAGATTGTAAATAGATGTTCTGTCTGCTGTTTGTCTCTTAAGGTATTGATTGTGTTGCATGAAGTTATGTGATTCGATGAAGCCTAGTCAGTTTCTGTATGCAGCCGTATAGATTGTAAATAGATGTTCTGTGTGCCGTTTTTCTCTCGAGGTTTTGTTTGCTGCCTCAAGTTTTGCGATTCTACGAAGCCTTGCTAGTTTCTGTATGTATCTGTACATACTGTACATAAAGGTTCTCTGTGCTGTCATTCTCTTAAAGTTTTGTTTGTGTTGCGTCAAGTACGACAATGAGCTTTTTTTCTAATAGCATCTTCGGTAAACCGCACCGGTGCACCTTTTTATCCTCCATAAACCGCACCGGTGTGCACCATCTGTCCTCGATAAACCGGGGCGCACCCGCCCGGGGCATTTTTGGGTTGCCCCGCCGCACACCGAAAGAGTCGACGGGGCGCCGTGGTGAAATCCCAAGATACATCGCAAACGACGCCGGGGAAGTGGTTTCCGCCGCTGTCTGCTGCAGCGACGGCGCATCGACGCACTCGTGTGAAGGCTGACGGAGCTGTATGTTGTTGGTGACAAGGATGACTTGCTTGCGAATTCATCGGGAATCGGTGCTACAGGCTCCGGACGGGCGGTAACAACGGCCAGACCGCAAAGCGACGGGGGTCAGTGCGCGTCGCTTTGCGCTCTTCTTGCAGGGCTACTCCTGGCACTTCTGCGCTTTTCTGCCTTCACCCGCCCCCCAAAGCGACGGCCCCAACCCAAGAACACATGCATTTGCATGGCGCTACCGCGTCGTTACAAAACGACGGTCTCTCGTTTTAGAGAATGGATCCCCAGGAGGTAGTCACGAACGGCGTAAGGGCCACCCCAACGCGTAGTCTCCGCAGCACAACCTCCTCTCGACGAGTAAAGTTACCAGGAAGGTTTGAACCACACCGTGGTATGAGAGCTCGTGTGGTGCGTCGGAAAGTTTCCTTTTGTCGTTCCAGGTACCCGCAAGCGTCTTCTGGGGAAGGTAGTTGTGGTCGCATGACGGTACACGGGCGGCTATCTGTCTTCCTCCAAATTGCCAGGCACACATGAACGGGGCAACCATTCGATGCGTATCTGCAGTACCGCGCTTCTTTCCGTGCGATGAATGGCATCTGAGAAGGATGTCGATTGTGCCACGCGACGAATGTCATTGATGGCTTGCGTTGAATCAGTCAGGATGAATAGTCGGGAGTACGGCCCCGCATGGACAAGAGGTAGTATGAGATCATTCCATCATGTCATCATCATCATCATCACCAGCAGCCTATCTACGCCCACTGCAGGGCAAAGGCCTCTCCCATTATTCTCCAATTACCCCGGTCCTGTGCCAACTGTGACCAATTCATCCCCGCAAACTTGATCTCATCTGCCCATCTAACTTTCTGCCGCCCCCTGCAACGCTTGCCTTCTCTAGGGATCCACTCTGTTACCCTTAATGACCAACGGTTATCTTGCGTTCGCATTACATGCCCTGCCCACGTCCATTTCCTTTTCTTAATTTCTACTAATATGTCCTTAACACGCGTTTGTTCTCTGACCCACTCCGCTCTCTTCTTGTCCCTTAATGTTACACCTATCATTTTCCGCTCCATTGCCCGCTGAGTCGTTCTTTAAGTGGAACCCTTTTAGTGAGCCTCCAAGTTTCTGCCCCGTAGGTGAGTACCGGTAAGATGGAGCTGTCATACACTTTCTTCTTCAGGGACAATGGTAGGCTGCTATTCATTATCTGAGAATGTCTGCCGTATCCACTCCACCCTATTCTGATCCTTCTAATTATCTCTGCCTCACGGTTGGGATCCGGGATCACAACTTGGCCTAAGTAGATATTATCGCTTACCACTTCCACTGTTTCGCTACCTATCTCAAATAGCTGTGCTCTCCCGAGGTTATTGATCATTACTTTGGTTTTCTGCATATTAATTTCCAGGCCCATGGTTCTACTCTGTTCGTCCAGTGCGGAAAGCATGCTTTGCAATTCGTCCCACGAGTTACTTAGCAAGACAACGTCATCAGCAAGGCTGAGGTTACTCAGATATTCTCCATTAACCGTTACTCCCACCTTTTCCCAATCCAACGCTCTGAATACTTCTTGTAAACATGCTGTGAATAACATTGGAGAGGTTGTATCTCCTTGTCTGACGCCCTTCCTTATAGGTATTTTACTGCTCTCCTTATGGAGGATGATGGTAGCTGTAGACCCATTGTAGATATCCTCTAGTATTCTTACATAATGCTCATCTACCCCCTGGTTCCGTAATGCCTGAATGACTGCTAGGGTTTCGACTGAGTCAAATGCTTTCTCATAATCTATGAATGCTATATATTAGGGGTTCAGTATACTCAGAGCACTTCTCTATCACCTGATTGATCGTGTGAATATAGTCTATTGTTGAATAACCTTTACGGAACCCTGCTTGTTCTTTAGGTTGACTGAAATCTAAGGTTGCAGAAATTCTGTTAGCGATTACCTTGGTAAGTACCTTGTAGATGACTGACAGTAAGCTGATCGGCCTGTAATTTTTCAAGTCCTTCATGTCATGTCAAGTCCTTCCATCATGTATTGCGGCTAATTCATTAAAATATACGGGTGGCAGTGGATTGGCCGCATATGAACAGATTTGGTGAACCCCTGGTAGCTGGGGGCAAACCAGTGGGTGTGTACCAAGCCATTTTTAGCGCTGTCATGTACATACGCATGCGTCGGTGTCTGTACAATGGTGACCAGAGACCTGGGCCATGGCCTTGCGTGGGACTGGCCGACGGAGACGACCAATTGGTTTATTTTCTGTCAGCTGTACTCGCGGCCATGAAGGAAGGTCTGACTCTTTCAAGGTTGTATCTGATACAACAAACACCACGTAGAAGACGGGCGCAGCAGCTGCACCGATGTTCGAGAGCTTATAAAGGTGCGGGCAGAACGGCGTCGATGTACCAGCTCATCGATAGTGTTGAGTTGGGCTTCAGCCTGCAGAATTGGTACCTGGGTCATTCGGGGTATACCACGAACAGCCGGCATGGCATCTCGATCGATGGCTTCTAAGCGATCGCAGTCCCAGCATGAGATGGTGGAATTGGGCCTGGTACACGAGTCGGGGCTGTAACACAGACTGCACAAGGAGGCGAGCAATTATGGTTCGCGACCCGCCAGCCTTCGTTGCTATTCGAGGTACTAGGTGCCCGTGCAGCACTCTCATTTGCACCATTCACGCATTGGGCCGCAGGACCCGACGAGGCAACGTCGACGGCAGTTGAAAAAACCAAGAAAATGCCGAGCGCTCGTGTGTGCGTGCCTCGCGGTGACCGCCCAGCGTCCCCGGCGCACGTTTATCAAGCCAAGCATACCCACTTAGGAAGATTGGCCAAGATTAGCAAAAAAAAAAAAAAAAAAAGAAAAATCTCCAGCGTTCGCTGTAATCCTGGCAACACTTGCTCGGAACGAGAAAGACACGTCATAGCGTACGCCACTCCAATATAATGTCCGATGATTATTACTTAAAAAAATGAAGGAAGCTCCCACTTATAGCTACAATGATGGAGTAAAGGCCGATGCGGCAGCGAAAAAGCAAATAGGCTGCTATTGTGGACTTAAACCTTCGTGATGGTCGTGAGGGTTGCGTACAGCTTCACTACCTTCAAGTCTTACGCGTTACTGTGAGCTTCCTTGCATTTTTTTTGTAATTTATTTGTTGTTTTACTGTAAGTCAATTAGGAGTAGGCCGATTTATTCGTTGCCATTGCAGACTAGTAAATTACTCTATGCATTCCTTCATTCTTGATTCCGTCGATGTACATAGATGTACAGGCCTGAGTCCTCTCAAAAAGCAGCAACTGCAATCGGTTTTGACGTCTCTGTGTAATGGTGTATTTACCCGTTTACAGGCCTTGTTGTTGAGCCTTAGACTACAGCATTACGTTTTAAATTATATGTGTATGTAGGGGTTACACAAAACATAGACCCCCTGTAATGCCACTGCGCTTGAGGGCGGAATAAATGAAATGAAATGAAATTACAATTGCAGGTATGAAACTTGCTAGCACGAAAGTAACTAAATAGCATGCTGTGTTGCGGGGACCATTTCGCTGTTTAGATTGTAATTCATCAACAAATTAAAGTACATGCTCTATAACCGCTGCGTTAAGCCAAACTTTTGAATTCAAAAGTTGTAGGGTGCCCAAAAATAGGCCAAGTGCAGATGCTTGGATGAGAATTTCTTAATTGGGGGGAATTGATGGCTTTCACACGAAGTACAAAACAAGTGCAGACTGGGCGCAAGATACGAACCCCCTAACAGTAGTAGTGGTGGCCGCATTAAACTGCACAGCAGTGTCAATGCAGGAGTATGCTCAGCTGCGCCAGGCCTGAATAGTCCGTGTTAAATCTCCCGCTGGTTATGCGCCAGTCACGATCATCACCGTGGATTTACCGTGCGAGTAAAGTGATGATCCCCGCTAAGGGCAGCCATGGCTTCGGTCTCGCTTCGGTCGTTCTTCCGTTAACATTTTGGTGCCGTTAAGCCCGGGAGAATGAACATGTGCGGCGAAGGAGACCATGCGACGTCCCCTCCGGCTTGAGGTTCGTAGAACCCCGTGATTTGACTGCCGTGGACCGCCGTTGCCCCGCCCTCAGCCGGAGGTCGCCATGCCTGGCCCTGACCGCCTACTTACGACCGACGGAAACCTTCAACGGGACGCAGATACGCACCGTCACGTCCAGGGTACCACGCTTGGGATCAGATGTACGTCCCCCGAGTACCAAGCTGGTGACGACCTGGACGCCCTGCGTTCGTTGAGGAAGGTTCTTCGCACTGCCGTTACGAGACTGCTAAAGGCAGCGACCCAGCTCCGGCAAGCTCCTTCACCGTCTGCGTTGGACTTGATTGAGGCAATCAACGAGCTCGATCGGAAAGACACCGAGCTTAACAAGCTGAACGAGGCGATAGGTGAGCTTCTCGAAGGAGACGAGTTTGAACTTGATTTTTACGACGTAATGCAATATCAGGAAAGGATATGCGGGGCCCTCAGTCGGTTGCGGTCAACCTTGAGCGACCTGCGGGCACCCGGCATTATATGTACCGGCAAGGGCACCTCACCCTATCCAGACGACCCTTCCCACGTCGGCTCGCGTACGTCGACCTCGCGAGTAGTTCTGCCGAACTTGATCGCGACGGTCCACAGCCACATGGACGTTCCCGATACTGACAACATGCAGAAGCCGGATACGTCGATGTTCACGTCTACCACGCTGTCTGCAATGTCGACTTCGGATAGCATGAGATCAGGACGTTCGTTGGACTACAACTTTTCTAGGGCGGAGATGCAAGCAGATCCAGTTCCGTCCAATGCGACGTGCGACGCGGAGAAGAGTTTCTTGCTCCATACAGAACGAGAGAAGACATTGGCTCCACCATGTGAGTTCGAACATGTCTTCTGTTCAGACATAACGAAAGGCGAATGCTTAGCAGAAGTTATTGAAAGCCGAACAGCTCTAATCGACGAAGTAGTGCGGTCGGTTGTACCCAAGTGCCAAACTGAGTCGTTGCATTTCACTAATGTTGGAAAAGCTGAGCAACCCTTGTTCACCGCTTCTGCGCTATGCCAGGAGACAGCGAGACCGGGTCGAGAACAACCAGAACTGTACAGAGACCTGAGAGCGAGCACGAAAAGAAACTCGTCGAGACCAGAAACTGAAAGGCCGATCCGAGGTCGGTGGAAGACTGTCGTAAGGACGCGGCTGGACTCGCTACACACGAGCTACCATCCCACCGAGACATTTACTGTTGCCCGACAACAGCTTTCCGGCAATGGCTGCAATGCTGCAAGACATCACACCTTTCAGGACGCTAGGCGCAGAGTTTGGTTGACATCCGCTTCGCCTTTTCGAGGCCAGGCTGCAATACTCAAGGTGGCAAGACGGCGCAAGCACCGCTGGAGACGAAAAGGGAGAGCGTTTGCCGGCAGCTGTACAAGGAATGACCTTCTGGATCGATAATTAGGTTTGAGGACCTGTTGTTTACTCACCATGAACTATCTCGCAGGCCTGGGAGGATGGTAAAATCTCCCAGCCGGGTGTTCGCCGTGCCGCAGTGCAAAGTTTCAGAGTTGTGTTGCTCCAAAGAACCAGATTCGCTTGTTCAAGCTGCGTCGGAGGACTGAGATATTCAAGAAGTGTCAAAGTGAGCGCGTAGTGACCAGAGCGGAGATGTTCAAGAAGTGTCAAGGCGAGACATCAGCGCGTAGTGACCAGAGCCCACATGACGCTCAAGCTTTCCGATTATCTGTGAGACTCTCTGCGCGTATATCATCCGGAAAGACACGTACTAGAGGGCTAGGAATTGTAATTTGGCCGATACGCGGCCGTGGTTCCAGCTGGAGAAGCTGTCGACTGGCCAGCAAGTACAGTAGCGCGCTTGTACAGAGGCAGACACGAACGTTGCGCGCGCGGGAGGATGTTAAATCTCCCGCTGGCTATGCGCCAGTCACGATCATCATCGTGGATTTACCGTGCGAGTAAAGTGATGATCCCCGCTAAGGGCAGCCATGGCTTCGGTCTCGCTTCGGTCGTTCTTCCGTTAACAGTCCGCTCCCCCAGGAGGTGTTCAACTTTGACACAATTTCTTCAAAGCACTAAAAAAGCTTGAATGCTAGTGAAGTTTTCCTAAACTGCCAGCTCGTTTTTTTATTGTGATGTTGTTGAACTTCACAGTTGAAAATTTTGTGCTTGATATATTCCTCGAAGAGGTAATTTATTGCAACTGATTCCATAACTAACCGTAGTTATTAAGGAGATATATGACCCATGCCACCTTAAATAATTGTAATGACTTTTTGTTTGGAAAATTCAACATTTCTAATTTTAATCAATGATTGACGCTCACATGTGAAACACCGCGTACATAAAGGGCGTTCATCAGGTAGATAAAATTGAGTGCTTTTTCTTTTTTCTTTTTCCATTTGTGTGTTGCCGTTAGCCTGGCACCTGGTCACTATTCAATACCTGTATTTCCTCATGTACGCGGATGACATCACTGTATGGACAGTCCATCCAGACCTGCCAAGACAAGCTGAGTGCCACCAGCAAGCGTTAACAGACTGCCAGAAATGGTGTGAGTATGCGGACCTCACCCTCTCTCAAGAGAAGACTGTTGCACTTACAGTCGCCAACGCTTGGGGCCGTTGCTCCCTTACAGTATCGCTGATCGTCCTGCAGCTGAATGGGTCCGCCATTCCCCTTATCGGACACCTTCGGGTTCTGGGCTTAGAGATATCGGCCTCAGGGTCGGCAGCTCAGTGGCCACGATCTGCTCGAAAGAAAGCCGGGAAACTGCTCCACCTTGTTCGCCGCATCTCTCAGAAGTCTGGCGGTGGCTGGACGATTGCCCGTCTCCTAGTGCGTTCCGTACTACAGCCAAGGCTGGTGGACAAGGCAAAGTTCAATCGCATGACGCAAGTGGACTGAGATCGGCTTGAGGCTATTAATAAGGCCGCCTTGCGCACCATCACTGGCCTCCCCCGCTTAGCGCCAATTCCGCAGCTGCAAGCAGAAGCTCAATAAAACACGCTCGATGAAAACATTCATCAGGGTTGTTCCGCCCACCCGCTGAAACGTGGACTAGTTCCAGAGGCGGTAGCTCTCGCCGCATACATGGGCCAGCTGCCCGAGACGATGCCAGCCTTTTCTGCCGCTAGGCCACCCTGGTTCTACCATCAGGTGACGGACAACAAGCCTTTGACAAGGCTGCATGTCAGTACCTCTGGCCTACATCAGTCCCGGACACCGTCCTTCATGTCCCTTCGTCCTTCGTGTGTCGTGCGATGCAACCGGTTGTCCAGGCTTTCGTGGACGCCGAGGCATACGACAGCATCGCCACCGCGGCCTTGACGTGTCCGTCTTACCCTGCCTTGAACCAAAATGCGCGTACGAGATCCTCCGTGCTCTACCTAGCCCGCTAGCAGAACTTACTGCCATTCGGGATGGTCTGCAGGCGCTTGCATCGACTGTGACTAGTGGGGTGATGCTGGAAGTTTTCACAGACTCAACGGCAGCGATTTGGGATTTACGTCACGTTGCGCGGTGTACCAGCGTGGCTGCATGCATTCACGCGATTATGGACACCTACCCATGCCCTGTCCGTGTGTTGAGGATTCGCCGGGACAGGCTTCCTGCCCACACTGCGGCAGATCTCGCCTGCCACCGAATAGACCTCCCACGGCCACTACCACTTCTTCCGGTATCTACCCTAGAAAAACTGTTGGTGAAAAAAAGAGAAGCTTCCACCGCGTGGAACTGACCTCCCCAGTGGGCTCGCTCGCTGGGAGGAGGTCTTGCTGCGGAGGCTTCGAGTTGGGGTGGCGTTATCCCCAGCAGTTACTCACGCTCGGCCTTCCCGATATCACGCCCCGCTTGCGGTGACCTGCCCCTTCTGTGTGACTCCTGCGCCAGAAGCTAACGTTGCACACCTGTTGTGTACTTGCTCAGGTCTCAGAAACGCCTGAATTCAACACCTCCGTGGCACAGGACTATATCCTGGGAGGACCCCAGATCTTAAGTGTTGGATATGGGGACCCCAGCACAGCCCTTTTCTTGGATTTTTGCGGGAAACTGGTGCAATGTTGTACCTTTAAAACTTCCTGTTATGCCGTAGCGCAATATCTCGCAATTAAAAAAATGTGAACCAGGGAGAACTCGTGGTTAGAAAAAATTGTTTGAAATTTGGGTGTTGTTTTCGCAAATGGAAACATTACTCAGCATCATTGATTCCATTCAGATAAGAAAATATTGAAGCTGGTATGAGCAATACTGGATAGTAGGTGATTGATTGATTGAGTCTTTTTATTGGAGCAAGGAGGGCGTTTGCCGTAGAGTGGGGAGAGGGATGGAAGGAAGGGGATTACTAATCAAGGTCCGTATTCGAAGAGGGGATTCGTGTTATGGGGGCCTGGAAGTCTTCACCGGGGTCGGCCCCAGTTAGACTACTCGCGCCAGACCACTCTTAACTGCAAAAGCGGCAATTGTTCGTAATAAAGATGCGTCTAATCCAGTATGTGCTGCATATGGTAGGGTATCGGGATTAATGTTTGTTAAACTTTCTGGGCGATGTTTGGCAAAGTGTGAGCATGTCCACACTAGGTGGTGGAGATTTGATTTGACGTCAGTGTTGCAGTAGGGGCATCGTGGGTGTGTGTTGGGGCATCTTGTCCATTTCTGGGTAATGTGAGGAGTGTAGGCGGCATCCGCGCATAACTTGTTAATGAATACTTCCTCGGATCTGCTGCAGGAGACAATGTTGGCAAGATACCCAGGGGGTGCAACCTGTTGGTAACGTTGTCTTTTACGTTTCTTTAGCCGGAGAAGTAGGAGGGCTGGAGGAGTGGGTGTGGATGCTGAAAGGGGAACCAGTGGAGGCGTAAAGTTCAAACACTCCTGTGCCGCCTCGTGGGCGGACTGGTTCCCTGGGCCGGTTTCCTCGTGGCCTGGAGTCCAGTCAATTCTGATGTGCACGTTGTGGCTTTTGAGGAGTTCTTTCAGTAAGATTATAGAGTTGCCGAGCGGGTTGAGGGAGAGTGGCTTGCAAAGTTCTTGAATTGCTTCGAACGAGTCCGTTAGAATCCGTATTTTGGCTGGTGGTCGGGTATTGAGGTCATAACAGATATGATTAAGGGCACCATTGATGGCATGGAGTTCACCTTCCAGTGCAGTTGCACCATCGTGTCTGAGGGAGAGTTGACCTCCAAGGGATGGGTTTTCAGGACAGGTCCATGCTACGCCAATATGTGAAGTTGCCACACTGGCGTCGGTATAGATGTCGATCTCATTGGGAAGTTTGGACTTCTCCAAGTGAAGGCTACGTTTAGATCTTGTTGCCGTTCTAGAGCGGGGAATAGGTTTGGTGAGATTGCCGGTGATGTTTTCCGAGATTGTCCAGGGTGCTAAAGGGATGGGAAGGTCGATGACCGGTATAGGCTTCTGCTCGTCCCATGCTGTGAGAAGGAGCCCTTGTCGGGTGAGCCCACGTTTGGTGTCTGCCTGTTCACGAGTTTCTTTCATGATTACGTCTATAGGAGGGAGCGCAACCGCTCGCTCAAGAGCTTCTGTTTTTGTATGTTTTGGGAGGCCTGTGATGGTACGCAATGTGGCTCTATGGAGCACCCGAAGGTGTTTTGTGTTCGTTTTGTTCAGGTTGTATACTGGCGCTCCATATGCGAGAGTGCCGATTGCAACTGTCCGGGCCATGGAGAGGCATGCCTGTTGAGTTGCGCCACCATATTTGTTAGACAGCCTCGCGATTAATTTGAGCATGAGTTTCCATTTCTGTCGTAGTTGTTTTAACCATATCTTAGCACTATTGTTACTGCCAAGTGGGAGACCAAGGAGGCGTACGTGGCCACGTGTCGCTTGGATAGTTGTGTCTCCAATGTACAGCAGAGCAGGGTCCACGGGGTGCGTTTTGGTATCGCTTGATACCGTTAGAAGTTCTGTCTTTTCTGGGGCGAGTTCTAGGCCAAGTTTCGGTATGCATGCTTCGAGGCTGTTCACCGCCGCCTGCAGTTCGACCAGCATGTCGGATGTTGACGAGTAGTCTCTACCTTCCGTCCATATCGTAATATCGTCAGCGTATATTGCGAAACGGGCTGACGTTTCCTGTTCTAGAGTTTTGGCTAACTTGGCCATGACGATGTTGAAGAGTACGGGTCCGAGTATAGATCCCTGTGGAACACCTTTGTCGTTGTAGTAGGTATTGGGTGTCCATCCAGGGTGCGTGCTGCTGAGTTGAATGGGCCGGTTATGGAGAAAGTTACGAACCCAAACTTGTGCTTTTTTGCTGGGGAAGGCTTGGGCGAGTTCAGTCAAAATCGTCGTTTGATCTACTCTGTCGAATGCTTTCCGAAGGTCTACAGTAAGGACGTAGTCGGGAAGTCCGCGGTCGTACGGGGATCTGTTGATTACCCGTCGTAAGAGCCAGAGGCAATCGTGTGTCCCTAGGTACGGACGAAAGCCAGTTTGGGACGGGTGAAACCATGGGTTCACATATTCCAAATGATATTGTAGCCGGTTGTTAATCAGGCGTTCGATCAGTTTGCATAACGTGGGTGTAAGAGATATGGGTCTAAGGTTGGAGATGACAGAAGGGTCTTTTCCAGGCTTTGGAATGAGGTTAACCAGGGAAAGCTTCAGGGTGTCAGGAATTTCTCCTGTGTTCCAGGAATGATTTATAAGGCCAAGAAGTTGTTCTAGCTGATGCTCGTCGAGGTTACGGATGTGTTGCCACGTGACTCCATCATGTCCTGGGGATGATTTCACCTTGCTTTGTCGGATGGCGGTGCGAAGTTCTGCCATCGTAAAAGGGGTGTCTAAAGCTGAGTCGTCCGAGTCTAGTTCGATGATAGGTAGGTACGTGCGGGGTTGCGTACTTGCTGAAGGGAAAAGCGTTGCTATAATCTCCCGCTCGACTACCTCCGGGGTGTTGTGGAGCGTGAGCGTCGTGAAGAGGGGAAGACGTTGTTTGCCCTTTCCTGTCATGCCTCTGTAGATTCTCCAAAGCTTCGAGAGTTTGCGCTCTTTGCCTAAAGTTGAGCATAGCTCTTGCCAGTGCTCATGAGCCAATTGTTTCTGATATTCTTGAATCAGTTTGTATTGGTGCCTTAGTTTCACTAGGTCGACGTGGCGTTTCCCTAGTCGTCTGTATTTACGAGTTAGGTGTTTAGCTCGGTTCCACAAGTTTGCTAGGTGGCCGTCCATGGCAGGTGTGTCCTCAGAGCATGTTATGGACTCTTTAGAGGTTTGGGCAGCATTCTGAATACGCTTTATGAAAGTATGAAAGTCTGTTGCTGGTTCTGATGATTCGTTGAGAATTTCACGAAATGAGGTCCAGTTCGTCAGTTCCAAAGTTTTTGCCGTCCGGATTCGCTTACCACGAAGGGAAATTGATATTGGAAAGTGATCACTGCCCCAAGTGGTGTCGAATGTTTTCCACGTAGTTACTAGCCCCGGTGACGCGAAGGTGAGGTCTGGAGAGGTGTCTTTCTGGGAAGCATGCAATCCAATTCTCGTTGCCTCGAAGGGGTCGTTTAACAGCATAAGATTGTTCATCTCCATCGTTTCTTCCAAAAGTTTTCCTCTAACATCCGTAGCTGCGTATCCCCACGTTGTGTTTTTGGCGTTAAATTCGCCACCAATTATTGTCTGCGTGGCAGGATATTGGTGCATGAGTTCTGTGACCCATTGAAAAGGTGTGTCGAGCAGATCCAGTGATCGGCTTGTAGTAAGACGAGGCGACAAGAACTGTTTTGCCATTAGGAAGTCTGCCACGGATAACTACTGTTTCGTGCTGTTGCGATGTAAGTCCAGGGAGTTTGATCTGATGACATGCAATTTCTTGTCGAACCAGTATCAGGGAGTACCCTGGTGCTTGAGGGGCAGAGTTTCGGGGGCTTGTTAGCTTGCATGTTATTGCAGGGTCCGAATACGTAACATATCCATTGATTTTAGGAATGCTTCGGGGTTCTTGAAGGAGAATAAACAGCGGTTTAAGTTGTTGATTCTTCTGCAGTAATATTGGTGAATTTTGCAAAAAACTTCGACAGTTCCATTGTAATACTATGGGTGCAGCCACTACTGACCTTGCGCACTTGTACGTGGTGGAATTTTGCGAGGTGGTTCCTCTTTGGGGTCTTGTTGCGGTAGCTGACTTGTCATGGTCTGTATCATTGACGTTGTTTTCGTTACATGAGATTCTAGAAGGCTACGAATTTTGCTAATGTCTTCTTGTCGAGCGGCCCGTTCTTTCTGAACGTCCGATCGGATAATGTTGAGCAATTCCTTGAGTTCAGGGTCAATTCTGGACTGAGATGTGGGCGTGCGCTTAAAGGTGGGGCTCCGGCTACGTCTTGAAGAAATTTTGGGAGGTGTGGACTGTGGCTGGGGCGGAGGTGCTGGTTTTGTCTTTTCGGCAAGGGCCTTTTTGAGTTCTTGATTCTCTTTCCTGAGTTGTTGGAGTTCGTTGCGTAAAGAGGCAAGTTGAGCAAGGATTTCTGCGCTGACTGACGCAGTTAAAGACGAGGATTGGTGATCTTGCTTCGAGGCTATGGGGAGCTCTCCATTGGAGGCTGTAGTGCTGCTGGACTGTGCCACTCTGTTAGCCCATGAAATACCACGGGCTGCGTCGTTACCTGGTGTGTTCGAAGGAGTTGGGATACGGCTTGGGCATTTCGGGCTGACTGCTATGTGACCAACGTCTTTGCATGCAGCGCAGTAAACGGTGGGGGCACATTCCTGGTCTCCATCATGATCCCTGCCACATGTGCGGCAGACGCTAGGGTGGGGGCAGTGTTTCGCCATGTGCCCGATCTGGTGGCAATTGTAACATACCATACGCTTCGGGGAGTAGGCTGTTACTTTGACAATTGCCATATAGTACTTCACAACTTTAGGGAGGGTTGGAGAGTCAAAAGTGACGACTGCTCTGTTGGTCTTGCCTATTCTTTGTGCGTTAAGCACCTTAGCTTGCTCACATCGAAGCCACCCCAGGATGTCTTCATTAGACTCATTCGGTTCGACTTCGATGACTCCGCGTGTCGTGTTCGGGCGGTGATGCGATTCCTTGACCTCGACGGGGATGGCGATGATTTTGCCATTGTGACGACTTTGTATACTTGTGGTTTGAACGATACGCTGGGCGTGTTCCTTATCGTACACTGTAATGTGTATACAATTGCCGGCGACATCGTATTTGCGAGATGCGATTTCAGAGAGGTAGGTCTGAGGGGCTGTAATGCCGATCAGGTGTGCAAAGGAGCCTTTAGGGATGTCTCTGATACTAATTTTGGTCAGTGGTCTGAGCGTGAGTAGTAAACGGGGCCGACTTACCCGGTCTGTCTTGGTTATAGTTGCGGTAGCACTCGTCTGGTTGCGTTGCCAGACAGGTCCGGGATCACTGTCCCCGCTGTCTTCAACGCGCTGATCATGGTCCATCTGGGTGTCTTGGTCGGGAGGGACTGGGGGCCGTCCGGTCAAGTCTAGTGGTCGTGATGAGCCAGTTTGCACCTCTGCGATGCGCTGTTCAGCTGAAAGTTTCTTCTTCTGACGCGACGTCGTGGCAGCGGGGCCTTTCTGAGGTCCCTGCTGGCGGCCCAGCATCGCGGGCCGCAGCAGCGGCGGCGGCAGCGATGACGTGTCGCTGGGTAGGCTAAGCTCACCAAGGAATCTTCGTGACTCACAGAAGGTTCTCGGGAGGACTGTTCGAGGTGGGACTTCCACCGTGGTGTAGCGGAACACTTTACAAGCACGATGGTGTAACTCGTAGGTCACTAGGGGTGCTTGAACCGCACTTATTGCGGCAAAAACACAGAGCCAACGAGAGCGCCATCCATACTAGTCGCCACCTAGCGGCGAATGAGATTAAAAAACAGCCCTCTTGTGCTGCTGAGCACGAGGACGCGGGTTTAATTCCCGGCCGCGGCGGGCGCTTTTCTGATGGAGGCGAGAAGCAAAAACACCCATGTGTACGAGATTTCGGTGCACGTTAAAGATCCCCAGATGATAAAAATTAATCCGGAGTCCTCCACTACGGCGCGCCTTATCGCCTGCGTTGCGTCGGCGCGTTAAACCCTACAATCAATCAAAAAACAGCCCTCCCTTATTTAGGATGTTATGAGCTACTTTTTAGGGGTGACGCCCCTTAGGGGCTGGGGCTATTGGCGTCCCCTTTAACGAGCGATGGGAGACCTTGCTAACCAGCCCCGCCTTGGAAGACCAGCTCGTCCTGATCTCCAGGGGCCAGGCAGCCGCGGAAGCATATGGGTCCCGTGAAGAGGGAACCACCCCATCCGGCACGTAGTCGCCGCAATTTTGTGTGGCTAAATAAAGTTGTTCTCTCTCTCTCTCTCTCCTGTCGTCATCGTCGTCGTCGTCGTAATCGTCGTTCGTCTCCTTATACGTAAAACTGCGCATACGGACGGGACAAGAAAAAGAAGAGGCAGGACGAGCGCAGACTCACAACTAGTTTATTGAAAAATTGAACATGCTAATATACCCATACCAGCACATGCGCACACATGTCATCATCCTTATCACATGATATAACGGTTTAAAAATTCATACTCATTTCCACACAAAGATATGGATCGTTTGCTCACACACTGTTCACCATGCTTTAGAATGGAGAAAAGGCCTCGATTGATTCCCTTGCCACCTGTTCTCGGCTTTTGCTCAGCACCTTCGTCTGAGTCAAAACCGGCTCGCATGGCTTGCTTTCACAAGCCACGCAGTGGTGCGGAAGGTGGGAGTCCGTTTTGTTACGCATATTCAGCTGGTGTTCCCTTAAACGGTCGTTAAGACAGCGGCCCATTTGATTGATTGATTGTAGGGTTTAACGCGCCGACGCAACGCAGGCGATGAGGCGCGCCGTAGTGGAGGGCTCCGGATTAATTTTGACCACCTGGGGATCTTTAACGTGCGCCGAAATCTCGTACACACGGGCGTTTTTGCTTTTCGCCTCCATCAGAAAAGCGGCCGCCGCGGCCGGGAATCGAACCCGCGACCTCGTGCTCAGCAGCGCAACGCCTTAGCCACTGAGCCACCGCGGCGGGTAGCGGCCCATTTGACCGATGTACACCCGCCCGCATGTGAGCGGGGTCATGTACACAACCATGGTTGCACAGTTCACGTATGGCGTCGCATGTCGCTTTAGGCAAACAGATGCCTGTTCCATTCCCTTCCGGATCTTGGGGCACAGGCCAGCCAACTTGTAAGGCGCCAACGGAACCACCACCGGTTTCTTGCGCCTAAGGCCGTCTGTCCTTTCTGGTGTGTGTCCCTTCATCTTCAGTAGCAAGGACTCGGCCACCGCTGTCACAACCATTAAGGGAAACCCGGCCGCAAGCAGTCGGGCAACCTGAGCAACGAAGCCATCCTGAACTCTGTGATGGCATGACTTTATTAGTCCTCCTTGAAGACAAGAAGAAGCAACTCCCCTTTTTACTGTATTCGAGTGCGCAGACAGATGAGGCAACAAGCATTTTGGCACATTCGGTTTGTAAAGCCAACACACGTGGTCTGATAAAATGGGACAAACAGTGGAAGTTACGAAATCACACGTACACATAAAGTACCGATGCGTACTGCTGTTGGTACTGTGCGTACTATGCTTGGTTTAGCTGCACAGGACTGCGGCGCTTTGGGGTAGCCTCAGACGACACTGGCCGATTGACGCAAGCAACGGTATCTTACGTGACCATATTTGTCGAGCGAGCACTGTTTCACGAAACGATTATTTTCTCCCCGAACAAAAACAAGCCAGGTTCAAATACGGTCAAAAACAAACCAGAGACAGAAAACGGCTTGCCACGGTATGGTGGCGCCATCTAGGTTCACTAACGGTAAACAAGGCTTCCCAATTGGCTGCAGAGCGGTCGGTTCCTGTGATGTCATTGCAGAGCACGAAAACACACGATTTAGCGGGAAAACCAAAATTTTAACTTTAAATAATATCTCAGTGAATAAAACATCGTTTGCATCCGGACAAGCGCTGGGGGCACTATAAAACGCGAAATCTTTCGAATAAAACGAACTTGTATTTTGTCTTTTTGGCCCCTTTAAAAGCAACGGATGTAGATTGCAGATAAAAGTCAAGCAAAGTCATAAAATTATCTACCGTCATGCCACAGGAATTCTGAAAGGCAACAACATTGCGGTCTTCAATGCAATATCGAACAGCCACAAACAGATCTTTGTGCAGAATAGAATAAAACAAATCAGTCACATCCACTGAAAACGCGAAACAAATGGACATGCCCTCTCTTAAAAAGGAAACCACCACATCAGAATTTTTTGTTGTATGGTGATCCAGCAATTCTAGCGTGCTCAGGTCTTCTGCAAAAAAAAAAAAAAAAGCACGATTGATTTGACCGAAACTTACGAAACCGCTTGGAACGTAGTAGCGTTGTATTCGGTTGCTTCCATACCATTATACATCACCGTTGCCTCACTTGCTTCTGATTAATCGTGATGCGAACGGTGTCTGTAGGGACCACTGTTTGCGTCATGAAATTGCTTTGTGGGAAGTGAAGAAGGGAAATGCGTTGTTTGATTAGCCATTTCTCAGCAATTAATAGATCTTTCGGCACTGAATCAACGCTAAAATGGCTATGGGAAGGTCAGCCAGGTTTGAAAACAACCTGCTGGTTGCCTTCAGTGTCTCTTTAAGCTCCGCTAAGTGCACACTGGTGCAAATTTCTGTTTTTAAAGACGATAGTCTTTCTTGGGCTACTCGAACAGAAAATTTGGGTCTGTCTGTCTGGCTGTCTGTCTGTCTGTCCGTCCGTCCGTCCGTCCGTCCGTCCGTCCGTCCGTCCACCCGACCCTCGATTCAGCCACCTTGACATAATTTAAGATTAAGGCTTGAGTTAGACGTTTATATAGGCGAAACATTTTCAATATAATAAATCTAGAAATATTCTCTATACTTTTCAATATTGTTCAGCAAAAAGAGACAGTATGGCTCTTTTGAAGAAGAACGCCAAATGTATGCAGTGTCCCTTTAATTAAAAGCAGGTGTGTGCTCTATTTTTGTTTGAGCAAATAAAAAATACGCGTTGACAACAATGTTCTAACCACGAAACACAAACAATGCTGGAACCCAAGGCTCGTGCTCGTGACGCGCACGGTAAGTCGCAGCAGTCCCATCAGGTGGCGCAGCAGTGTGAACGCGGCAAAACTGAATTCCGCAAACTTGTAACGGGTGGTGGATCGGGACAGAAGGGGAATAGCGTGAGAGGTGGCTGGTGAGACAGGAGAGGCAGTTACGTGTCAGGGGCGGCAGAAGGCTATCGTGATTCGGCAGAATTTTCAGCGAAGCAAGCAGATTCACGGCCAGTTTTTGTGTTTTATGTTGGGAGAGCATAGTGCCTCGTTCCTCTTAATGAAAAACGGCAGACACGTTTTCACTTGTTTGACGAGCAATTCCGTTTGACGAGTGAAGTCGTGTAACCTTGTGAATCTGCAACAAAAATGACAGCAGAGTGCCCTTCTTCTTCATGGTATGTTTTTCATCAGCGGAGGAAGTGCCGACCGAGCAACTGCAGCTCACCACAGAGAAAGAAAAAAAAAATTCAAGGATGCTTGCGCTCATTCGCAGTCTTGAAGCTGTTGTAGGTGAACATTGCCGGACACATAGCTACGCTTCAGTATCATTGTTTATTTGCATAGTTAGGGTGCTAGTAATCGTCTCCATATGCATCGAAGAGGTCGTCGTCTTCATCGCAGCGAGTGGTAGATGCAACGTGATCCTCAGCATTGTAGACTTCCACCAGCTCTTGTCATCGACTAGAGGCAGCGGTGGCGGGATCTGCAATTCGTCTCGGGAAGAAGTGGCACACTAGTAGCAATGACTCCAATTGTCCATAATGGCTTCTAGAGAATGAGGCGACCGCAGTGACCACTCCCAAGCAGGGTGTCTTTTCATCTATAGCGCTAGCTCTGCAGTTTTTTTACATGCATGGTAGCGCTTGGCGGCAGCGCTGGAGTTTTTTTTTTTTTTTTTCTAAATTCAATTCACGAGCCGGGGATTCGGCGGCCGCCGCGTGGCACCCGCTCACGAGCGCTCGGCATCTTCACGCTCCTCAAGGTTTTTTAAAGACGATAGTCTTTCTTGGGCTACTTAAACCCAGAAATTTTGGTCTGTCTGTATGTCTGTCTGTCTGTCCGTCTGTCTGTCTGTCTGTGACTCGATTCAGCCACCCGGCCAAAGCAAAACAATGCCTGCGCAATAGTCTTATATAGTCAGAGCTAAAAATACCCGTCTATGTCCGGTGTAATGCTCATATTTGTCAACATTGTTGAAGAAGAACAAGACATTACGCAAATATGAGACAACAAATCAATACAGAAGTGATTATTGCAGTGTTCCTTTATGAAAAATCAAACATGCTGGACTTTTGCGAAATTAAATACTTCATCAACTGCAAAAAAAGAATTCACTCCGCCGTCGCCTGCTGTCGCCCGCGCCACTACAGCTTCTGGCGCCATTTTAAGAAATCAACCGGCAACAGTTACGCAAGGTTCCACTAGATTGGTTTCACGTTCTGCTTGCAACGCACGTGGAGTAGGGAAACGCGGTTCTATAAACGTTGAGGTAGGGCGCCTCGATGAACGCTCGTCTTCACCGTACGGCAGCGTTCGCATCGAGACACCCGGTTTGGAGCAGTGGAACGCGGGAAATTTAAAATGATTTAAGCAAACATTTGGCGTATTTACCTTGGGAGGAACGCGACGCAAGAGGAACAACATGATAGGTGAGCGGGAAAGCGAATGGAGGCATTTACTTCGTAAAAGCCGATAAATACTGTCGTCTTTTGACGGCATTTGCAACGAAAGGAGCAGATACGCGGCCAATGTTTTTTTTTTTTTTTTTCTGCAGCTACTGCGCGTGTTGAGGGCGCTCGGCGGTCGCCGCATTTTCTTGGTATTTTGTTTGTGGTTTGCGGGAAAGGAAAAGGAAAGAAAGTGTACTGGGGATATATTTGAGCTCGGCAGGGAGCTCACCTGCATACAACCCAGTGCGGGGAAAGAGAAGTCGAGGGGGAGTGAAAGGATAAACTATTTTTAACGCGCCACACATTACGGCCAGCTACAACAGCTCCGCTGTGAAAACAATGTGCGTCGTCGAACTAACTACCCTCCAGCTCGCCACTCTTGCTCGCCAGCTCGCCACGAGCACTCGCCATTTTCTTGGCATTTTTTTTCCTGCAACGGCGAACTTCTTGCACAACAGCCCCGCTGTTAAAAAAAAAAAAAACGCGCCTAAAGCAACACTTTACACATTCGGATACGGAAATGGTCTGGCGTACCGCTTCAGCCACGGCAAAGCTCGCGTTGATGGACGACTCTAACAGCTCTGTCATGCTATGCAGTGAAGAAGATGTACTGTGGGCTAGCACTTCACTGCCACTTCTCGAATTCATTTGTTTTTAATGTAAAATTTACTCCGCCACAACCTTGTAATTACTACGCTTGTAGAGCAGTCTTCGGTGTCAATCGTAGTTCCTTTGTCACACACACACACACACACACACACACACACACACACACACACACACACACACACACACACACACACACACACACACACACACACACACACACACACACACACACACACACACACACACACACACACACACACACACACACACACACACACACACACACACACACACACACACACACACACACACACACACACACACACACACACACAGTTCTTTATTAGCAAGTGTTTATTAGTGATAGGGTACAAAACCGTTTTGCGCTGTTCAAACCTTTATTGAAGCCAAGGCATTTAGGAATTCTGTGTGCTGGATATTTTTGATATTTTTATAAGCAGCACCAAAAAATACATATTGAGGGCCATCGAGAGAGGTAAATTTAAAAGAATAATCCCAAAGAACCATTAAACATGGATGTCTTACGTAAAATAAAACATAACAAAAAAGAAGAAACAAATTTGTTGTACAAGGCCACAAAACAATGCTTAGTTCTTACGAATCACGGAAAAATGACTTTTTTCCCGGTTGGTGAGTTGTGACTGCTTGAAGGTTTTTTTTTTTTTCGCGTAGGATATTTAAGTAAAAGCTCACGGGATAAAACTTTTTAGGGCAAACACTGGCGAAGTAGTATCATTAATAGAAATATATAAACAGAACGCTTACTTTTCCGTCGTAAAACTGAGAGATACTCTCCTGGAACGTTTGATGAAGAACGACCGTTCGTCGAAGCAGAGAAGCATATAAGGTTGCATTATATGAAGAAATTGTGCCAGAAAACTTACTCAATAACAGAATGTGACTTCAGATAATAAGCGTACATGTTTTTCTTTAGCCTCCGAGTAGCAAAAAATGCCGCCCTTGTGATTAGTGCTTACGTCAAGCGGTATACGCGGCTTTCTTAATGGCGGCTGCGTTTCGTTGTCGTCTGTGCCGTAGAAATTAGCGCCTAGAGCAGGCGTCTTCTCATTTACTCGATCAGTGCCAGCGTTCTTTTCTTTTTTCTTTTTCTACTTTCTGCTCTCTCCTGGCTTGGGCAAAGGATGACTGAGAAAGTAGTGCCTGCAGCGCGCCTTCGTCGCGGAGGAAGGAGAACTCGGTTAGAGGTTGCATGCGTCTGCCACACGCACACTTCCTGGTACAGCGGCGCACGCCCTCCAACCATTCTTCTCTTGTTCCTCGCAAAATGAAATTTGCCGTCATTTGCAGAAATATCGCAATCTTCCGCAACGCCGAGCGTACCGCGCAGCAACACAGACCGCTCGAGCCGGGCCGGAGTTGTCGATACCGATACGGCTTCTGTTCTTGTTCTGCCGCCATCCGCGGAGGGGAAACTGTGCGGGCCGGGCGGGTCAAAGTAAGAGGGTTATTCCGCTGATTGTATTTTTGCCGCCGCCAGGACCGCTTTTGTTCGCTTGCGCCTTCGTCCGAGGAAGTGGCCGGCCGCGTTATGAGCCGCCTCCGCAATTGCTGCCGGCCCCCGCAGCAGCCGCACGCCGGCACCCCCGAGCAGGATGGAAAACTGAGTCAAGGAAACTTAGTCTGTATTCAACGCCGCCACGGCCCGCTTCTCGAGAAGAAGAAGCAGAAGAGGAGGCGGGGGGGCTGTCGAGAGCTTGCCTTATTTCCCAAGTGACCCCGCAGCAGCTCCCCTCTGGCGCGCTGGCGCAGCGGCGAGGCCGGCTGCTCGGCGCGGCTTCTTTCTCCGTTTCCCGGCCTGTGTTGGCGTTTGAACGAGTGCGCGATCTAGTCGCCGCATTTGGAAGCCCGTTCATCCGCGAATGCGCCCCCGGCACCCGCAGCCAGCAATATGGAGAGGGGCCGACATTCATCTCGCCGCTGGCAGGCGACTACGGCATCGCCTCCTGACCAGAGCACAGTGTTGCCGCGTCCTGTTATGATAACCGCGCATTCGCCATAGTCTTCTTCCGGCTCCTCCGCTTTGTATTCGCGCCCGATTCCGAGCACGCTGTGAACGCTAGAATGGTGTCGGATGTTCTTCGTGTAATAGGATGTTCTCCCGTTAATACTTCCGTACTTTTTAAAACGCGAAATTTAAAGGTGACAGCGCATGCAGCGTTGCGCAGACGAATCAAAGCACTAACTTCTCGCACATTACACTTGCCTCAATTTTTGTTTTCACAGTATCCCGAGCTTTGCAGTGGCAGTGGAACTTTAGTGTCGCTGATTTGACTTTAGAAAAAGAGGCAGAAATAAATATGTAATTAGCGAATCGGGCACAATACGAGGAGGCAGGAACAGGAATTACATGGATTTAGAGCAGCCTACTACTTGCATCAGCGAGGCATCTTCACGGCGCTTCTCACCAGCACACTGACAGCGTTTCCGCTCGAACATCCGATTCATCTGCAATACGCTTTCACGTCAGTGCCTGGTATCCACTAGCTTGAGCAACCCCGTTTTCTCTAAGAGTGTCAGAGCCGTACGTTTACGCTGAGGTTCACATGTGCTACAGGAAAGGCATGTACGCCTTGAAGAGCAAAGCATCTGCCCACAGCCACAGTTCTAACTTTAGGACCCACCCAAACACACATACACACATACAAAATCAGGCAGAAGCTATCTGCGATGATTGTCGATGTGATGCTAATAACATTCCTTCGGTTACGGGACAGATTTGTGTTAAAAAAACTCCCTCCTTCCCTGCCTCCCTTGCCGCAGGAACACAGTTGAACGGATACAGGCCGCCCAAAGTGTTTTGACAGAGAGTAAAAACAAACAGAAAATTGGATGAAGAGTCCAAGAATGATAATAGCACTAAAGTATGTTAGGCTTAGTTAAACGCGAATGTCTAGCTAAGGAAATCAGCAAACGGCACTCGTTGTCTAGAGTATGCTATGTGTCGCAATTTTAGGAACGAGCACTAGACGAGCTTGTCTAGAAAGTCGCTGCTGTACTCTGCCGTTCTTAGGTAGTTGTAGCTTACACTGCCCGAGTTCAGCACGGCGGTTCTAGTGGGAAATTCTTACATAAAATCACATTTCTTACAGCAACTATTGATGGTCTTTTAAAAATATTTGACATGCCGCTTTTGAAGCGTGCTTTTCTGTACGGACGAGAGGGAGAGAGAGAGAGAGAGATAGCTTTAATGAATACTAAAGAGGTTAGCCCACAACCGCGGGGCTTGCTACTTTAGATGGAATGAACACAGTGAGGCGAAAAAAGAAACGAAAGGGGGAAGAAGTACGCAGCAACAATGAATAAGAAGGAGAAGAAAATGAAATCAGTTCGGAACGCAGAAAAAAATTTATAGCACTAGGAGAAAAAATCTGAGGATCAAAATGTTACAAAACATCGATGAACCCCGAGTCAGACAAAAAAAATACTGTGTTTGATTCCTGGGTCATAGACATCGGTAAAACACGAAAGTGAAATATGCAGCGAAATCTGCAGCTGAGCATGATTTGCGGGTCGGCGGCTGTCTTGTGGGTGGGCTTGGCGAGCGACGTCCTGCTGGCGGGTCGCTTCTGCAAAGGTGTACAGGTGCCCTCAAAATTAAACGGAGCATGGGTTGGAGATTTTGAGGGGATTTCTCCGCCGTGTGCCTAGTTAGTAACCTCTAACTGACTTTTCAAGAAATTCCTTAAATCGGGCCGCACATATTCTATTTATGTTTGCAGCCGCATAAAATAGAAATTACTGTAAATTCACAAAGCCGTACTCCGTTTACTTTTTGGCGCACCTGTGTTGGCGTAATTTCCGGGACAGATATGACGTCAGTGAAATCTTATTGTATCCCGGCATAAAACACTTTCGTGTTTAAGTATAAAACCCGGAAACGAACAACCCTAAGTATAACGTACTCTTTAATATTAAAGGTTGCTTCCCCGCAAGAAGACCCTGTGTGCAGGGGTGCACCCTTTACAGGGCGCTTGCTGTGTTGTACTGGCGTCATTTCCGTGACCAATATGACGTCAGTGAAATCTTTGTGTATCCCGGAATAAAACACTTTCGTGTTAAAAGTTTATAGAGCCTTTGTTCCGCGGGCCCCTGAGCGTGATTTTGCCACGGATTAAGAAAGTGATGCAGCTCTAAAGAGTTCCGCTTAGCATTCGCACAAGAGTTCTTTTCGCTGTTTCGCGTTGAGTTGTACGCTGAGGGCAGTGACACAAGAAATACCGTATGTCTTCTCTCACACAGCACACAGAGTACAATGGCGAATCCTATATTAAAAAGAAAACTACGAGTGAAGGTGACGTTCAGGCCTAGTCGGGGAAGGACACCCTCAGTTTGCTTTTGTAGGCGTCGTGGGAACTGGAAATTGCACTGAAGGTCAATCGCGTGCAGAGGCAAGGGTATCCTCAGAGGGTCCTGCCAAGCTGACAGCTGCAGTTTCCATCCCAGTACAGAGACGGCCGTACTTCAGGTTGAGGAGTCCAGAAACAGCCTTTACGTGGCCATGAAGACAAAATACGTTTTGTTAATCGGAAAGACTTGTTTGTTCCGATGGTACCTATTTTTTCCGCAAACTTCAAACAAATAATCGAGATATTAAAAAGAAACATGTGGAGCAGTCGCAACTCCCCACACACTTTCGGCTGGGCCCTTTCCCTCGGATTTCATGGAACTAGATTCTCTGCTCAGCGTTAAAACACGTTGACTTTTATAGGAAGGTAATATTCCTGGAAAATGTGTGTAGCCTCATTTTTACGAGCATAAATCCTGACCAAAGCCAGGCTTGACCGACGTAGAGTCAGCAAGGGTAGAGAAGGGGCAGTAGCTTTTTAATTTAAGTTGGTTTGTAAGTTCGTTACCATACGTTGAGCGGTAACATTAGACCCATTTTCGCTCCGCCATAGCATTAACAACTGGAAGCGCCTTCTCATTCGCAAAATGTGACATAAACATATTAAAAATGAGTCAGTCCATATTATTACGCGCGGTTAAAACAACAACCTCAATCTTTCTTGCGCTTATCACCGAACGACAAATGTTCGATTGTTTCACGCACCCGCCCGCACGCACGGTTTCCCGCTCGACCCTGACGCTCCTGTCGCTAGCATCGCTGGTTTCCGTTATGGAGTCGTGGTAGCAAGGAACATCGTTTCAGCTAAAGGTGCGTCATTCGGGAACGTTGTGCTATTTGTGCTTTTTTTTGCGAAAGAAGCCACCACTGTTGTTTCGTGGTGTAGTTTTGTCGGAATTCACGCCGCCGATGTATTTACAGTAACTCTCATTGGAGAACTTGAGTGCGTACGAAAAGAAAGTATACGTAGAGAATTGCGAGCACGCATACTTTTTGGACTCTAGTGGCGGCTTTCTCTCTCCCAGCGATGTGCAAAGGATACTGCCAGCGCGTGCTGCCGCCAATAATATCGCGACTTTGGCAACTCGCATTCGCAGCATTTGTAAAAGAAAAGACGAGCCGTTCCTAATGGGGGTGTAAGCAGCTTTGATAGTGTCGGGGCATGTGTCAAGCTCGGCGTGTCCATGCTTTAAATGTGCGTTTGCAGCGCAGAAATACTACGCGGCAGTGTTGAGTGCTTGTGATCCGCGTTTGTGATAGCGTGTTGATATTATTTGTCTTCTAGCCGGCTTTTTTGGGGGGTAACCCGATAATGTTTATCCCTCTCTTTTTGAAGCACTCCTCAGTTCTTTTCCTTGTATTCTTTGCTCCGTTCTCCTCGTATCAAATTATTCGTGACGCTGCAGCATTGAAGCGACTTGAGGTAATACATATAATCCGATTACACAAAACAGGGTGCTGGCCTGCGTCGCTTCTGTCCATGCGGTTAACAAGCCGGTTAATATTCATAAAATGCGGCGTGTATATATATTCCCACTTCTATACAGGGGCGTTTTTGGCTGCATTTTAGAGCGCAAAAACATTACAGGAATGGTCTAGCTATGCACTCTTTTTACTTTATGTTCGTTAAAACAAGGTGCATAATGAGCCCTAACAGTTTAGGGCGAGGTCATATCACGCTGCTTTTTTTTTCTTCCCTGTTTTTAAAGAAAGAGCAAGCTAAAAAGCGACGGTGAATATTTGCTGCTGAGCTTCAGCGCTTTGACTGCGCCGCCTGCGGTTCGTCACGAATGTGCCATTATTGTTCGTGCAAAGGCCGATTCTTTCTTATTCTTTTTCTTCATAATGTCTAGGAGAAAAAGAAAATCACCAATCTGATTATAGGTTGACCCTCTATATTTTAAATCCGAAATTTAATAGAACAGTTCGGTTTCTAATCCCGTAAGTATGGTATACGTAAGAATAACGCAGAAAAATTAGGACGCTCGGGCAGCTAGCTACCTAGATATCTAGGCATGCCACCGGAAACGTCGTTGTCCCAGTCCTTGAAATTATTGGGAAGCAGTTTTTGTTGTAGTACCACCACTTTGTGTTATTAATCAGGACTTACTACGCCGTAGTTAAGAAAAAAGTGACTAGAATGCTTTCCAAACACTATAATAACAAGCACGCGCTTTTAAGTATACCTTTATGACAGCGACCTCCCGCCTGCCTCGAGTGGAGGATAAGATGACTATCATTACACCCTAAAGCAGGACTACTTCGTGTGGATCTGCTTTCTTTACTTCCCCGAAGCATAACACCTTGGAACGAGCTCCACACGACAGTGAACCTGTTCTCTTCATACTTTTTTTAGGGGCGAAGCCCCTGGCTCGGGCTGTCGGCGTCTCCTGTCGTCGTCGTCGTTTCCTGTAGTCGAGGTACTAAAACACCGGGACACAGGCTTTCCAACGCCTCACGCTAGAACGTAACGCGTCCTAAAAGAACACCTGGACACTCGTTTTCCAACTCCTCGCGCTAGAACGCTTCGTGCTTCAAAGAGACGAGACTTTTACAGCAAAGCTGTATTATACCTCTAAAACCCAAATTGTTTCATATCCGTGGGCAAAAACTCCAAGGCGCCAAGAATACACTTATACACTGCATGCTTCACCCCTTCCCAGGTTTCACGTTAGCGGGGATGATGATGATGATGAACAAACGTTTACTATAGAGCAGAGGGGCAAGGGAAGGGGCTGTAGTCAGATTTTTTTTATCTCCTACAGTCTCCTACAGATGCAAGGCATGTCTCTGTGTGTGATAAAAGAATGCTTTTGTTTCGCCGGGCAGTGTACTGGCTACCACACTCAAGCGTCAGAGGTGGTTGCGCTAAATATAAATATCTCAGAAAGTGACGCATGAATTTAAAATTTTAACGTGACTAATTGTACTAAAAGAGCCTAATCATTCTTCTATTCCTCCCTTGGCGTTGTAAACTGCCTGAGTTTTCTTGTTTTTCCTCCGCGGGCCTGTAATTCTTAACCATATTATTCTGCAAAGCATGGCGAGGGCCTCAGTTCTGGCAGCCTCCATGCCGAAAGGTAGCATGAGAGGGTTTCCCGCCAGTACACTGCTCATGACAGGCTGTAGATGCGCGAGTCATGGCCCGAGGGTTCATAAGAAGGTACCCTTCACCCCCTGCGGCACCGGTTATTACCCTCAAGCGTCAGAGATAGTTGTGCTAAATATAAATATACAAGAAAGTGACGGAGAACACAGTCGCCTAGACAGCCGGATCGGTAAGGCACCCGAGACCTGATCGGAAGGAGTGGGTTCGGTCCCCACCGTACATCAGTTGATGATGTGTTTAAATACCAGCGGTGTACTGTTTCATCAGTTGTAGAATAAGAAAAAAAAATCCCCCAGCATCCACGTAAATACTACCTATAAATTCGATTGTTACACCCACCTAGGACAATTTGTTTGCAGTGACCTTCTCCAGTGTGTAAGCCAAAATCTTGTTAAAGGCGAGCTTTAGTTAACGCTTGATCGCACATTATTGTTCTGAACACTAGAATGCATTTTGAGATAGCTATTACAGAAAAGTGCGTCACTATGAATACGTCTCCGTTCCTTCTGACTATCGCCCTAGTTCCGGCTACCACACTGCAGAACCTCATAAGAGAGTATGCCATTACAAACTGAAGGGTTATTGGATGCGTGAAGCATGAGATGGAACTATTTTGGGGGAGGCGCTCTTCAATTTGTTGATAACGCTACTCCCCCTCCGGAACCACTAGCAGTAGCAGCAGAGTAGCGCGTCAGGCCAGCATTATTTATTATTGTAGGGTTTAACGTGTAAACGCAACGCAGGCGATGAGGCGCGTCGTAGTGGAGTGCTACGGATTAATTTTGACCAACTGGGGATCCTTAAAGGGGCACTGACACAAAAATTTTGCATCTTGCTTTTTTTGTTGCGATAAGTAGCTAGTGACCTACTTATAACCTGTAGAAACCTCATTTGCTTCAGCGTGCGACGGTTGTTTAATTAAAGGCATTTTAAATGCGGCCAGTCGCAGTTTCGGTTTCAGCGAGTGCCGCGAAACGATGGATTTTGTGGATTTTGTGTGAACAAAGCTGACCACGTGACCGTCGGAGAGATATCACGAGCAGAGCCGCCGTAGCACTGTCGAATCCGCATCGACGGCAGCTTCTGCTAATGCCCTCACGTACTGATCTCATGAGGCGCTTAATTAAAAAGCGACCGTGGATGTGACGCAGGCGCTGCGAGTGCAAATGTTACCGCGGCTAAAGAACGACGAGCGACGCTCGAGACGGTGGGTGGCAAGACGCGCGCTGGTAGCAGCCGGCCGGTCTGCCTACAGGTCCGCCTACAGATGTGTTCGGCTTAGCACTGCGGCGGATGTTCGAGTGCCGCTCTCGTAAGCGGTGCAGATGACAGTTTTTAATGCAACCCGCCATCGCATCATTAACTCCTTTCTCATGTAAGCCACCATGGTCGGGACTTGGGGACAATTTCGTGCAGCGGTAACAAGCTATCACTCGAGCTACCTTCGCCGGACTGGGCCACTTCGCGGCCGTGGCCGCCGCCTGCACAGCGACCGTGCGGCTAGCTCAGTGGGCTTTTCGTGCCTCCGGCGCGTTTTCGCATCCAATGGTAATAAACAGTAATAGAAACAGAGTGCCTGGAATCGCTGTAGAACTTTGGTCGCGGCCAGCTGCCCGATTTCGTCAGCTCGCGGAAGCTGACGAAATCACGGCGCCTCCGCCGCCAACGATCGGGTCGTTCGTTCTTGAGAGCAGAAGCTCCGCCCTCCGGCCCTCCGATTGGAGCGGCGAGCCGGGCGAGCCGGCGAAAAACGCCGGCAGAGCGGAAGCGGCAAACACAAACTCGTGACGTGTTTAGATGTTGTTTATTTACACAATCTCCTCGGGATGTCGATTGCGCGTGGTCCTCTGCTGGCTGCTAGGTTGCGTTTCGCACACTTTAAAATTGATTTTAAATATGTTCTAGGCTGAATTCGCCGCTGATATTTTGCAGATGATGTATATGTGTTCCCACCAATCTATCTCCGAAGTTATCTCGCCTTCAAAATTTTGTGTCAGTGCCCCTTTAACGTACGCGCGCCGAAATCTCGTACACACGGGCGTTTTTTGCTTTTCGCCTCCATCAGAAAAGCGGCCGCCGCGGCCGGGAATCGTCCCCGCGACCTCGTGCTCAGCAGCGCAGCGCCTTAGCCACTGAGCAACCGCGATGGTCGCGTGAGAAGAGCTCTGCTCGCTTTACCATCAGTAGCATACCATAGCAATATTGGTGCGCATACATTTCCTCGTGTTTTAACGACGAAGAGAGCATCGATAGTGTTCGGACTGTTCTTAAGGGAAAGTGCGTGAGAATTTGCGAAGTGGGGGGTTTGTGAAAGAGAAAAGCCCCGAATTGCGTCGACCGCGCACTATCAAGAATGGATAGTCGAACCGTTTCATCATGAACCGGTGAAAAACAGGCGCATATGTATTCCCGTTGTCGGGTCGCAGCGCAGAGACCTTCCATGTCATACCTGCAGAGCGTTGTATGTAATGGTCTTGCCATACGCCCGGAGAGTGCTTGGTAGAAAAAGATTGTATGTACCTGCGGAGGACTTCTTGCTGAGCTAGTTGGTGAATAGTTGCCATGATTTGAAGCCGTGTTTTTTGTTGCGCTTTAAATCATGGCAACTGTACCTGCAGTCTGCACAATATCCGTTATGTAAAACAAGGCGGCGCTTTGTAAATGCCACAGCTTATGCGCATCAATATAGCGTCTAACCAATTCTGAGCATACGAATGCTAAGCAACCACCCTACATTACCTTAATAGGTGCAATATGCTGCCTGGGCCAGTCATAACATCGCTTGATAACGCGGGAGGCTGTACTAGATAGGTACAGCCATACTAGGTGAGGTTTCCTGGGACACAAACAGCATTTCCTCACCAGACGAGGATTTGGCAACCCTGGTTGAATACATTTGCCAAAAAACATCCTAATGAGTATACAACCACACTATTGGCCTTCAGCCCCCAGCAGATTGCCCCTACCCACGGCGTCGGGAAGGCAAGCGACAAAGCAGAAAGTGCTAAGCATCTTTGGGTCCGGGTAGGCCGCCAATGGGAATTGTTTAGTTGTGAAAATAAAAACGAAATTGACTTCATTTTAACTGGCTCTCCAAGCATGATACACGATGTACAGGTGATTGGCAGGATTAAAGCAAGGGATCAGAGAATGGTCAGAAGTCGTATCCGCCTATATTTAAGAAGGGAGAGGTTAAAAATTCTGAAGCGGAAGACGCCCCACCTGCTCTCCGTGCAACGGAAAGTGGAAGAATTCAGATTGTTGCTTGAAAACAAATTCCCCGTGTTGTCTAATGAATACCAATGATCTGGAATCTCTCAATTATCATTTCACACATGCGGTGATGGAGTCAGCACTAGACATAACAGAAAACATCCCCGAATTCGAATCCCAGTTATCACAGAAAACTAACGGCCCTATTGATAAGCGCCGGAAAATGTTAGTCCGCACTGTGCAAGACCAAATAAAATTGGCAGAGCTGTCGAAATCGATCAACAAAAGCAAGACTGCCGACATCTGTGCATTTAATGTTGCAGAAATTGAAGCAACATTGAAACATGGAGGGAGTTTGAAAGCGACTAGGCAGAAGGTCACTATTGGCAAAAATAGAATGTATGCGCTCCGGGACGCCAGTGCTAACATAACAAACAATAATGATGACATACTAAAAATAGCCGAGGAGTTCTACACAAAACCAGAGCCAAGTTTTTCTGTGCACGCAGTCGGTCAGGTTCCGCCGGTTACGACAGATGAGGTCGCAACGGCGTTCCAAGCAATGAAGTAAGGCAAAGCGGCAGAAGATGATGGCATTACGGCTAATATATTGTGCCCCGGAGGGCAGGTTGTGCTAACAAAGCTTTCAGCCCTATTCTCGCAGTGTTTGCAGTCTTTAATGGTTCCAAAGTCGTGGAAAAATGCGAATTTACATAAGAAAGGCAACGAGTTAAAAAATTACAGGCCCATCAGCCTTATCTCTGTTTCCTACAAATAATTTACAAAGGTAATTCCCAATCGCATAAGGGCCACTTTGGACTTTAAACAGCCACGTGAACAGGCCGGTTTCAGGAAGGATTTGTCAACTTTAAACCATTATCTCGCTATCAGCCAGGTAACCGAAAAGTGTTCCGAGTACAATGCACCGCTTTAATGGCATTCATAGATTATGAAAAAAAGCATTTGCCTCAGTGCCCACTTCAGCAGTAATAAAGGCGTTGCGTGGTCACGGTGTCGACGAAGCATACATTGCGCTCTTCAAAGATCTATACGACGGATGTACGGGAACTATACAGCTCCATCACAGAACTCGTAAATTTCATATACAAAAGGGTCTCCGGCAAGGGGGCACAATATTACGACAATTAATCACAGCCTGTCTCGATGGTGTGTCCAGAAAACTTAAGTGGCGGAAAACCGGGATGCGAATCAATGGGGAATTTCTCAGCCATCTAAGGTTTGCAGACGACATTGTCTTGTTCAGTCAAAGCAGCGAGGATTTGCTGCGCATGAGTTGCCAATTGTGCTCCGAAAGTATGGCTACAGGCTTAAAAATAAACACGAAAAATCCAAGGTAATGTCTAATCAGCACGCCAAGAGACCGGATTTCAAGGTAGGCAATGAAGTCCTGGAAACAGTATGCGAATACGTATATCTTGGACAAGTCATAGTCGCTGAACCAAACGATGAAAGGTAAATTACCCGCAGAATAAGCATGGGGTGGGCTGCTTTTGGTAAGAATTCAGATATCCTCACTGGTAAGCTTCTCTGTCATGGCAACCCAGGTTGTACGCTCTAATTGGCGACGACCGTCGAGATTCTGAACAAAATCAAGAAAAGAAACGCGTTGCGGTCTAATTAACAATGCTTTTCTCCCCAAGGACTCCGTATTAACGGGAGTCGACTGTAACTCCCGCCGGATGCTTTCAGTTAGTTAATCCCATCTGTTAGGTTGCCGATCCACTATCCACTTTTTATCACCTAGCAATATATATATATATATATATATATATATATATATATATATATATATATATATATATATATATATATATATATATATATATATATATATATATATATATATATATATATATATATATATATATATAGCAGAACAAAAAGATACGGGACAAGGGACTCGGTAAGGACACATATTGTCAGGTTCGGGGACCATAATATTTACAAAAAGAAATTGTAAACCAGACTAGCTGTTTATCATGCTTGAAATCCAAACAATCTACACACAATAACGTAAAGAACAATGGGGAACTCACAAACAATGAAGAACGGCGACAAAATATGTATAGGAAGCAGTAAAGAGTGAGCTAACTGGAAAAAGTCACAGTCGGAAAATGAAGCAACAGGTCACAGTAAGTGGTGTTTACCATAGAGTTTCATACTAATATGTACTAGAGGAAAATCTGCCGCTGCATTCGCGGGCCACCGTGGGCGGCACCATTGCAGCTAGCGACGTTCCTCGCCTCCTTGGCTTGGTTAGCCACATAGCTTCTTTTTTTCTGTCAGGAGCTGTTCGTGAGGTCCCCGGCACAGCGCTGACTGGAGTGACTGAAGTGCAGGCTTCGAATAACAGAAGATAGCCCATCTGCGGCACGAACTTTGTTCGATGGTGTGAAGAGCGCTACGAAAGCTCCTGACAGAAATAAGAATGGTGTACGACCGTGCTGCCCAGGCGGGTCATGATGTCACCCTACAGTGGCTTCCTAATCACTGCGGCATTGTCGGCAACGAAAGTGCGGACGCTGCCGCCCGGCTGGCGCATCAAACAGCGACAACTGTACTCATCCTATTGTCTAGGACGGACGCAGCTAGGGCCCTCCGAATTCTTGCCCGGGAAACAGCTATCTACCAATGGTCTCCAGAAGATATATCACATGTGCACGCATTGGTGCCTTTGACCCGCACCTGCAACGTCCCCTTCCACTAGGCCTCCCACAGTCTGACGCAACTCTTCTTTGCCGTCTCTGGCTGGGGGTGGCATTCACAAATGCTTACCCGTACTTAATAGGAATGGCAGCAAGGGTGGAGTGCGAAACGTGCGGCACATCGGAGACGATACGCCACGTTTTATGCGAGTGCCCACGCTACTCGCCTGCAAGGAAGAAGCTGTTATCAGCACTGAGGAACTTAGACTCTCGGCGGCAATTTTCGGAGGAGAAGATTCTGTGCCACTGGCCTTCTCAGTAATCCTCTCAGAAGGCGACTAAGGAACTATTACGTTTTCTACGGGAGACGAACTTGAGCACTAGGCTATAGACTGAGAGCCTCCAGTGTCAATCACTGTCAGTGCCTCAGTCCGTGGCATACGTGTGTGGTCCAACTTTTCCTCTTTTTTGCTCTCTCTTTTTTGCCCATTTCCCCTTTTCTACGTGCAGGATAGCAAACTAGGCTCTTGCCAGGTTAACTTTCCTGCCTTTCTTCTACATTCTTCCTTCCTTCCTTCCTAGCTTCTTTTTCGTCTTGAAGCCAAAAGGGGTAACATTGTTTTTTTGTTCATCTTCCATGGAGCTTCTAAATAATTCCTGAAAAATAAATCTTTCTGGAGCTTTAATTTTATAATAACAGAACAAATTCAATTAATTTTCTGCAGTAATATTGTTGCATTTTTGCAGCCAAAGCCAACTTTTCAGTCTGTTCGTGAGCCATGCCAAGGACAAGTGGAACGTGCCTGCCCGATACATGACCGCACGCTCGCTGAAGCGCGGCTCCCCTAGACAGTGGCGCCAGATTTCCCTCTAGTATATATTAGTATGAAACTCTATGGTGTTTACCGACACAGGTCAAAAGAAGCGTTGACATGTCCAGTTCGAGTGTCGTGGCCGTGATGGTCAAGCGCGCTCCCAGCTCCCGTTGCCCAGTAGCAAACGCAGCTGTCTTGGGCGTCGCTGTCCTTCACCACTGCACGGCGAGGCGATCTCCTCGCATAGGAAAAGTTCTGGAGGTTGCGCATGTAAAGGACTTCTTGGGGCACGGCACGTCTGGTCGCCCGACCACCGCGCATCCCGGTCTCTCTCCACACTTCACAGCCTCTCTTCTCTATGGGTGTTCTTCTCTTCGGGGTTCCCTTCTGCCGCCAGCCACTGTCGCTGGCAGCTTTTGATTGGTCGGCTCGTGAGGGGAGGGGGGGGGGGGGTGAACGACCCCAAAAGACGCTGATGATGATGGTGGCCTAGAGGTGTTTAGAACATACCCCGTAGATCGCACCCTCGCGTCTTCGTCATCGTCGCCGTCTTCTTTTTCACTTCATGACAATATCAAGGTTGCAGTCGTTATTGCCAGTGCTATTCGGCTTTTTCGAAATATTTAATAGTGCCAAATGACGTGTGTTTGTCATGTTTCTTTGATACAGTGATAAATAAGCGAAAATAGAAGTCGACAAAAAATCCGCCGTTTTTTTCCGGAAGCGCGAGTCGAACCCACATCTCCGCATAACGCGTGCGGTGCACTAACCGCGACGGCTCCCCTCTCGACTTTACCGGGGGTTTATATTTAGAACTGCTCTGAGGCCGGTCAACTAGCGCCGCCCCTCGACCACCGCGGTGGTCCAGGGGCGGCGCTAGCTAACGAGGGGCAGTGCTATATATATATATACGTTGGCAACAATCGTGCTTTTACCTTGTTCAAAGTTTTCTTTTCTTATATATATATATATATATATATATATATATATATATATATATATATATATATATATATATATATATATATATATATATATATATATATATATATATATATATATATATATATATATATATATATATAAAGTGGATTGGCAACCCAACAGATGGGATTAACTAACTGTGATAAAGCGTCCAGCGGGAGTTACAATCGACTCCCGTTAATACGGAGTCCTTGGGGACCGCAAAAATCTTCCAATTAACCGAATTTCCAATTAAACAAGAAGCCCAATAAAAAATTGTTAATTAGACCACAACGCGTTTCTTTTCTTGGTTTAGTTCAGAATCTCGACGGTCGTCGCCAGTTAGGGCGTACGACACGGGTTGCCCTGATAGTTGAGACTTATCGCTAAAATCGAAGCCTCAAGCGCCCACCAGGCAAACTGCTCACACGGCGCTGTGCGCAGCAAAGGAGGTTGAGATCCTCACAAGAGAGAGAAGTGCACGCTGGCGCGAGTCTTAAATGAACTACCGCTTTATAGATTGTGCGCTGCCTCCGTGGCGGTGGCGGCGAAATAGCGCAGAGCACGACGGTGTATTGGCGCTTAAAATTTTTAATTTTATCGAGAAATGATGGTCACCTCGATGCTTTTTATTCAAAGTAACTTCGACTCAACCGATATAACGGGTTTTAGCTTTGACTTATTTAGCGATATCTCGAATTCAATTGCATGTAAAATTGCCGGGACCAGAACATCACTTCCAATTAACCAAAAATTCCAATAAGGTGACTTTGAATTAACGAGAGTGGACTGTTTATGGTTTTTTACCAAATTAGTCTTGTTACTACCAGTTGCTGTTGGCTTCCTAAAGAACGCTCAGCTCAGCCTGTATATTGTGATACATCTAGCAAAACGGATCCCTGTACGATCAAGTAGCAGAGCTGACCGATCGAGAACAGCTTGCGGACAAATGGCTAGACGCAATCAAGACCAAGCCTCTCCCAAAGAACATGAATCCGGCTCACCATGGCGGCAGGCGTGATGCTAGGGCGCGTGCCCTCAACAGGTTACTGGAGAGCGAAGACGGTGTCGTCTTCACGGACGCCTACAAAAACAAGGGGACGACCAGAGCAGTGGCGGTGGGGACAACACTAGGGGCGAGCTGCTGACAAGCGCATCGTTTCAAATCAGAGATGTGGAAGAAACGGAAGAGTTGGCAATTGCCCTAGCCCTGACCCTTCCGAGAATTTCCAAGGTTGTCACCGACTCACAGCAGGCGTACAGGAACTTCCAGTCAGGCTGGGTGTCCCGGCGGGTACTTCGCATCCTGAGAGACAAAACACCTCCAGAGAGCCATGTTGAATTAGTATGGGTTCCAGCCCACTCCTTGGCGGAGGGCAATGAGTTTGCCCACCGACAGGCCCGCGCGTTAACGTTCCGGGCAATGGCTGAGGAGGAGGCCAGAGGTGAACCTATGGTGACCTACAGAGAGATAGTGCGGCACTATCGAGAGGATAGGCAGAAACTTCCTGCCCCGCACCCAGAACTCACGCGGGAGCAGCAAGTACTGTATCGACAGATTCAGTCAGGATCTTTCCCTCACCCTCGCTTACTGAATAGCAGGTTCCCAAATCAGTACGACAAGACCTGCCCGTTATGCAAGCAGCTCGGTACTCTTCGCCACATGATAGGAGAGTGCGACGTCAGCCCAAAACACCCACCCCTCATCAGCAACTCCTCCACTAAAAACCCCACCCTTACCCCTAGCGAGCGATGGGAGATCTTGCTGTCCAACCCCGCCTTGGAGGATCAGCTACGGCTGCTTACCAGGGGTCAGGTGGCGAAGGCAGCATATGGAATCCTGTGAAGAGGGATCCACTCTCATTCAGCGCGTTTAGCGCTGACATGCTGTGCAATTAAAGTTATTCCTCCTCCTCCTCAGCATTCTTACTTGTTGTTTCTAAAATCCTTAGCAGCTCAGCCAAACTATGACTAAAAAATCACTTTTTTTGGGGGAGGGGGAGCATGTTACTTTATTTATTGTGCGTTGGTGGGGTTTATATATGCAAACGATTGCCGATTCACTCGGTATATGTGAAGCCACTAGGCGTTCGGTTTCGGAGCTATGTGGCCACGCTAGGCTCCTGTAAAGCGTGCTCCGCTTTGAGCACGCGTGTCAAAGGGGATGCCCTTGCTGCAGAGTGAGTACGACTAAGAAAAACGTGTACTGGAGCCGAAGAAAAAAAAAAGGCTGGTGATTACGGTACTCCGTAATGCGATATTTGGGCGCAGCAGCAGTGCGCTGAGGCAGCACTCACTCGTGGGTTCTCTCGACGGCAGCGATGATGAGCCCCTGCGTCGGCGGCGCGAAGTGCGTCTCAGGAAGGGACCGCGAACTGCGCCTTAAATTAAGCGAACGCACATTATAGTCCCGCTCACGCCCACCTCCCTCATGTTTTCGCCAAGCGTCGAGCCGTCGGGCGCGTCGTGCGGGCACAGCATACTACCCTTTCCTCTCCCCCACCGCGCAATTTTGGAGAGCGCTGGCTCCGCCGCCACGGCGAACCACCCTCCCCTCCGAATTTCGCGACACTCTCCGCGTTTAATTTTTCTAATCGTTCGCGTTTTCTTTCACACGCCTGTCCTGCCATCGTTCACTCGGTTACGATGGCGACGCGGCTCAGCCCAGAGACGGCCGGAAAAGCGACGTGCCCTAAAAGAAAGAAAGGCGGGGGCATTTTCGCAGTCTAAAAAAAAAAAAAAGGCCGCGAGAGGTAGCCGCTGCTCTAGTCCGTACGATAAGTAATTCTTCAGCTCAACAAGATGCAAGATTTTTCGCATAGCAAAGCTTCACATTAAAAAATGGGCCCATCTCCCCGCGAGGGGGACTCGAGTAAATGCGTCGCATAGGGGGTGGGTGTATTGCGTTAACGTTTAGTGTTTGGGGGGTTGGTGCTATCACGTGTACACCACGCAGCTATCACGCCGCTAGCACGCCGCTGAGTCGCCAACGCACGCCGCTGACGACGTAGTTTGAATGAGTCAAGGATATAAGGCGCGTTCGTAGCCTTTGATTCTGTGTCGGTTTTGTGGCGCAGTGGGAAGTGCACCATGTACCTCGCGTTCCGCCCACAGGTAGTGAATGCGTTGTATCAGCAGCTTCTTGACGTAGTTTGAATGAGTCAAGGATATAAGGCGCGTTCGTAGCCTTTCATTCTGTGTCGGTTTTGTGGCGCAGTGGGTAGAGCACCATGTACCTTGCGTTCCGCCCGCAGGGTCGTGGGATCGAAACCAGGCGTCGGTAACTGTTATTTCTTTTTATAGTGTAGGGGGAGGCTGGCTGCTGCGGACGCCGACGCACGGGTGACATCGTGAGTTATACAAATGCTCTGCATTTAAAAAGTAAAAAAAAGGAGATGGACTAGGGATTATGCCAACTGATGCGGTGGGGTGTGTGCTAGTAGCGCGATTCCACTTTGTAGTGATTTGTGTTGACTAACTGAATTACATCACCTCTTCCCCTTGATCCTTTTCCTAGAGTGTGATGCCATTCTGACCCCCTGTTTACTTGCGCCGGTAGTTGACAGAAACGACTGCACCATTGCCGCCCGGGTTTTTCGAATTAACACGTCTTGTACCGCTGCTCACGGAGTCGAAAAACTTTTAAAAATGCTAGCTAGCCCGGGCTGCATCCAAGCTGAGAACAGAATGCTTAGCACACGGGATGTCAGCGTACTTGAAGAAAGCACCGCACCTTCTTTCACTACGGGGCAGCAACCGACAGCGGCCGATTCGCGCAAGTGGCAACGACCAGTGGCACTTTTTTTTCTGCGCACCGGTGACGCGAGAAGTTTGCACCTGAACCTGCAACAGCGGAGCCACAACGGACGCTTTAATCTCGGCGAGGGGACCGGGGCTGTGCGGAAGCCGGAGAAAGCACAATTCTTGTTCTTTCAGCGCAGCAGTCCAAGTATCGCGGCGTTTAACACAGTGCCAAGGGCTGATCGAAACATCAGGCACGAGCCACCGGGCAGGCTGGTAGACAGCAACCGTCGCTATAGAAGTTTGCCTTTGGAACTTTTACTACTGTTCATTAATATAAATGGTTCACTATGTGTATAAGCTTTCTTTTTTCTCTGCGCTTCTACAACGCCTTGCATGCCTGCAGCGCAAAGTGGACATGCGAGGGGATATGATGACTGCGCTGTTCGAATTCATACTGTGTGCGCGCGCATGCGTGCGAATGCGATATGCAAAAGCGGTAAACTTAGCAGTGGAAAATCATCGTCCGGTACGCAATGCTTACATGACATGCGCGAGATTACCTAACCTGTATAAAATGCTGAACGTTGCGAAAGAATAACAAGTATCTTGCTTGCGAAAATAGCCGTAGGAAATCTGTTACGTTACGGGTGGTGACTTTTTGCTCACGCCGGAGTGAGCCGCATGGTCTCTAAATTTTAATTTATGCACTTATCTTTATCCCCCCTTTCACTCCTCCTCCTTCCTTCGCTGCGATAACGTTGACTCCCACTGAAATACCGTGCACAGAATGCCCGCATTTTAAACCCCAAGAGTGCGCCCCGCTTTGACCAAAAAAGATACTGGTCAACGAACGGGGCGTGTTTTCTGCGTCCACAGATAAGGCGACTCGGCATCAAGACAGGGAAGAGAAAATATCAACATTTCACTCTCCGTTTCTTCCGGGATTTCTGCGATTTCCTCTCAGAGCAGCAGTTGCGTTGCGATCTTTATCGCTGCCGGCGCATAGATTGTGGATTTAATATTTATGGTCAGGAGCTGAGGTTCTCCTTCGTTTCCTGCTATGGCTGTCGTTCCCGCTTTGTCTTGATTCTAGCGGTGATCGAGGAACTGCCGCACACGATTTTGTTTCAGCGCTGTTTACTTTTTGTTCCTTCTATTAACCTTACATCTGCTTCCTTCTCATTTGTTTACCTCGACAGACGTGCAGGAACATCGGACTCGACAGGCGGAAAAAACTTCGCTCTCCGCGGGTGAAGCTTGCTGGCTGGGGCTTTGTTATGACCCCTTCCTTTTTACTACAGTGTTTCTGGGAAGTATTATGTAGATAACGTAACAAGTCAACATCTTGGTAAAAGAAGCCGATTCTGTTTCTTTCGTGTATACTCACTGAAACTGGGGATTTTTGTTTTTTCATCAATTCCTGCCATTTAACATCTTCAGTAATAGCTAATAATGCAATCACAACTCACATGTTCGAAGAGTAAATTGAATGTTTTTCATAAGACAAGAGAAACGGCATGTGTTCTAGACAGGGGTGTTCTATTGCGAGCTCTAAAAGTACTTTGAGGTCAAGGTTGTCCTCGAGTACATAGTCCCTGAACGCTCTTTTTCTAAATGCTGTTTATTTCAGCCGACATTCATTTAATGTATAGCCTGAAATCTTCAATACCCTGTGAAATTATTATTTTGGCATGATAACATACGACTGATACGGCACATAGGACTCACTCATACGACTCGTACAACTGATTGTACGACACAGCAAAAAGGAAAAAAATGAGGGGAGGAAGGCTATTGTGATATTTTTAATTATTTTTATTACTATTATGACACTCATGTTTACGTTGACGATTATATTGGTGCACGGGGGAACGCAATGGGAGGAAAGTTGTGGCTTCTTAAGCAAGTTACTTCGCCGCAGTGGGAGCTTTTATCAGATATAGATGGTATCCTTCAATGAATAGCTTTTTTTTTCTTCCTCTTCTAGATCCTTTTTGTGCAGTTATTGTTTTCGGGCTGGTTTTATGGCCTTTTCTCCCTCAGAAATGTCTGCAGCGTAAGTGCGCCAAATCCTACCTTTACGTAATTATAGAACGGCTGTATAAGGGCGTACGCTGTTAAAGAGAAAAAAAAAAGTAGAAGTGCTTGTCAAAAAAAAAAAAAAAAAAAGGGCTTCGCCAAAATCAATTCATGTAAGCAAAACGAGCTGCAGAAATCTGCCAAAATTTTGCCGTGACCGCGGTGGCTTGTATACCATCAATGCAGGCAGAAAATGTGCACAAATTGAGAAATCGCTACGACTTGATGTTGTAAATGAAGTAAAGCTAACATTTAATGACACGGCACTCTTAACAGAAGAACGCTTATTTGGGCCCACTTCACAGACATTTGTATGGCTGGGAGCCGTTTCCTTCCAAACGCATTTTCAAAAATGACGGGCAAAGCGCTCATTCTGCGATTCCACGCAGCCCACGTCACTCAATCAACGCGAAAAGATGTCGTATCTAGAGGAGGCGAAAAAACCTTCAGCAGTTGTATTTGGTGGATGTAACTGACCAGAAATGCCGAGGTTACACAAAATTTTAAACAAAGGTATGAACTTTTGACCGAAGTAATGCTGTCACTAGACTAGCCATCCCTCGACATGATTCAGTCTCTGTAGACGGGGCTGAATAAGGGGGAGGGGGAAGGGGGAGGGGGAAGGGGGAGGGCAGACGTCTCGAAAACTTGGAAGCTTTCGATGTGCCCGAACTGTACGCGGTATCCCCATTACGACGAGACAAAAGAAGTGAAATTCAAATGAAGTACGAAGAGTTTAAGCAAGTGCGTAAACAAATAAAAGCAAGCAAGCCCGCAAACAGACGCCTCGCGCTTCAAAAATAAACAAATGCACACACACGAACGCCTCGCGTTATGGAACGCCTAGCGCTTTCGCATCAAAGTAGGGAGCGGAGTTTCTGCACACGCATATTTGCTGCTGGTAGGCTAAATATCTGCGGAACCCGACCATTAACAGCGTCACCGTAAAAAAATACAAATTAGATTGTGGAGCAGTTAATCTGTTAGTGGTTATTTGTATAAACCAAGGTGTTAGCACCAATGCATCCTTTCTTACAGCCACAAAGGGGCAGAACGAGACCGCAACTTATCAGAGCGGGATGCATGTTTCGCTGAGAGCAAAATTTCGTCCGCCAGTAGGCTCTGGCACATGTTCGTGCGTAAGTACACCACGATGGTCCCATCGCCATCAAGATCATCGTCATCGCCACGAACCGCTCTACGCTAACTAGAAAAAATGATGAGTGGGATCATTACCGATCCCCTCACCTGGGATGATCGCCCCCAGCAATGGCGAGCGCAGTTATCATTTCGATGACACGAAGAGGGACGGTGACATGTCATTCGCTCCTCATGTTAAAGAAGAGCAGATTGAGGGAACATGTGTGTGTGTTTACGGACGCACGAATACAGCCATCTCCTGTCGTCGCACTCTAGCTTTCTTCTTAACAACTCCGATCGAACAGGAATAAACGGTGAATTTTATCGGTGCCGGGTAGCTGCTGTTTCTGATAGTTACCAGCGCTTCCTTTCTCACCGTCACTGTGGTCGCAGTTCAGTTCGCTGCGAATTAACGATGCAACTTCTCGTATTACCTCAGAAAAACGAGGCGGACGGAGACCATCCCGGCTGGCAGCACGCGCGTGCGATGTGCTGGCCTCACTCAAGGGCTGCCCACACGCACTTTCCGTAACAAGGTTGTCCCCCAGCCGAACCCTTCCTTCTTCCCACGACCCGAAGGCGCGGAGTGCGGCGATCACAGGGTGCCTTGCGGAGAAGCACCGTCATTGTCTCGAATGGGGCCCCCGGAGGGGAGCCAGCGAAGTCACTTAGCGCCGGCGAGCGTTCCCTTGGTCGTTACCGCGTCGCATTTCCCGGGAGTTTCGGCTGAGGTCGTCGCGATACGACCTCCTCGTAACGGGGCCCCTACCATTGGCTGCCACCGCAGAGTGTGTGTGTCTGCAAGGATGTGGCCGCCAGGCTGGAATCGCGCTGGCGTGGTGGGGGGGAAGCGCGGTAACGGCAGCGTTCGCAATTGATTATTTATTAATCACTTTGCGGGTTCTGCTGCCCCCTCATGTCGCACTCTGTGTTCTCGCTGCATTATTAAGCTCGCTTTCGGAAGGGAGCCGAGAAGGATTGGAGGCGCGCGGTAAGGCTGCCTTCGCGCTGTGCGGCAGGCGAGTAGGCTGGCGGGGTCCAGGCGTCCCGCCGGACAGCGTCTTTCCTCCGTGTATGTGTGTGGCGGTGGCGTTCGTCAGTGAGTGTCATCCGGGCCACATCTCGCTTTGAGATTTTGTTGTCGGTCTTGACGTGTGGTTCATTTCATTCGCGAGCATTGGAGCGGCTTTAGAGCACAAGGAGCAGCTTCTGGACATAGTTTGCAGCTTGTTAGTTCCGGAAATGAGTAATATACTCACCTAAGTCACTGTAAACTTTGTGCAGTCTCTAAAGTTTTAGCTTTGTGCGAAAAAATTGTTGTAATTTTTTAATGGCAACTCCCATAAGTAATAAAAATGGCGTGCACGCGCACGCACGGACAGGCACACACTAGAAACGCCCAAATGATTTTGTTTGTATGTGACGCTTTGCTTACTCGCTACCTAAGAATGGTAGTTAAATCCATATAATTGTTCACTTTTGAACTGCAAACAATGCCGCGTACAGTGCCCGACGCAACAAATGCAAACTGAAAAGGTACGAACGTTGACATTAAAAATAGAAGAATGTGCCTCGTGTAGATCACATGCCTCGTGTAATGACGTTCTTGCGGTGAAATGGCGAGCCTATTGCCGGAGTTTGAATCCTTACTGAGCCACACGACGATTTGGCTTATATGGAAAGTAAATACGCTATCTTCGTGTTCTGGTTCCTACTTTCATGTTAGCGTCCTCGGCCCTCGATCTGGCGTTTACGTAGCCCGGGTGTGGAAGTTTCCCCTCTGCCATCCGGTCTGCCCGTGTCGTGCCACTGGAAGTCTACTCGGACTAGACGCCAGCCACCGCGAACTCATTATAACGAGCTCCCGAAATACGCCAGGCGTGGCTCGTGGCAGCAAACAAGATTTTGGTTTTGGGTGTGGGACCGAAGCTTGGCCAAAGCTCGATCCCCTTGGCGGCGGTCAGGTACAAATGCCTGGGCAGTGCCGGGCCTAACTTGCCGTACAGCCGAAGGGCTCATTATCGTGACGAACAGAGAGGAGAGGAAAACACAAAGCCAGATATTGGGCCAGTGGCTTCGCCCGGACTTGGCTTAACGCAGTGGAAGCGCAGTCACTGACACGGCGCATACTAATCGCGCTTTTATGTCGTCGGCTCGTCGCCACAAATTAGGAATTCAACCCGCGGCCGATTTTTGGGTCTGCTGCTTTTTGCCGCTCACCTTTTTGCCTTTCCCTTGCGTTCCTCCCTTGATCCGCGCGCCGGCATGTGCCACACGCCCGTCACAGGGTCCGCAACTCCGGCGTGCAGCTTGCTCACCGCTCGTCCCCCTTGTCTACGAAGCCGCTTTTCTATTCAGCGAGCAGCGGCTTACGCACAGCAACGCCCTTGCACCTCGGCCGGGCCTGCCGGTCGCCGGAATGCCTAATGAAAGGTAATGACCGCTCGTGCGCGCAGCGACAAGATGGCCATCGTGGCAACGCTATCGGTGCGTGGACGAAGCGCCACGCTCGGCTTGTTTCGAACATCGACAGCCGTAGCTTGCAGCGCGGTTACAAAGTGTCGCGCAGCATGATTGAGACGGTAATACATTTTGAAAAAAGAAAAAGAAAGAAAAAACTGGATCATGAACAGTGTTGTATCGTGTTTTCACGCGTATGACCCACCCGTTCATGTAACGTGCCCTACCACCCATCAAAATTCAGCTGCCTCCACCTCTCCTCTTTCTTTCGAAATAAATAATGATTATTTATTTGAACTTATAACACTTATTATAAGACTTTTTGTCTGCAGTTTCCCGTGTGAAACATGCAATGACTTTCTTTTGTGATTACCTTCTCTTGCTATTATATTCCTGACATATCACATGTCGTTGGTTACAACTTATTTCGCTATGGTTTCAAGTTTTATGTTAGGTTCTACCTCTGCCGCGACACTTCTATTTTGTAACCATCGTTACTCAATTTCCTGCAGTAGAGTCTGTAAGGTATTTTAAATAATTAAATTGTAAAAGAGCTTGTCGGCGCTCGGAGGGCCGGTTGACGAAGGGTTTATTCACGGCAAGTGCGTCAACCTGAGCACAGGTACGAACCTGCTGAGCACAGGTTCTAACAGCAGGCTGCTGGGCCTCCCGCAAGGGTTTCAACGGAATAAAAGTTTCTCTCTCTCCCTCTCTCTCTCCCCGTTCTCGCGCAAAGCGTCCTCGCTCGTTTTCCTCTTCTTCGGGCACGAATGCACAACATACCACGTGGGCGGGTATCGCTTCGACGGGTTTCGCCGCTTGTTGCACGGCGTGTGCTGATGTTCTTCGCTACAAAATGAATAAATAAAATAACAGCGAAACTGGGTCGTTTGAGGCGTGACAAATAAGGTTGAACCTTTAGCTTTTAGATGCAGTTGTTCGACCTTCCGAATAATAGTAGATTTATCGTATGCGGTCAATCTCTTCCACTTCACACCAGTGGTGTTAACGAAATACAACATAACAGGTAAGAAAAGGTGCGCTTGTAGCGCAATTATCGCTCAGCCAGGCGCGCTCGCTCTAAGCCTGCTTATTTACGATGATATTTATCATAAGTGAACTTCTTTTGCTACCACAAGCTGTTCTATCAGAGAACACGATAGTTGCTTTGGTCCAGAAAATTCTGTCCGTGCGGGGTGGGTAGGGAGGTATTTGCACCAAGAAACCACTGCGTCGTTATTCAGTCCCACTCCGTGTTCTTTCCTTTCATCTCACATAAAACCTCCGAAAATTGCCGGAGCATAACAGACTGCTACCACGTTTTTTTAAACCGAAACCCCAACTTAGTGATTTATGGAGGCCAAACTCGAGCAAGCTAAAACATGTGCTCAGTTCTCCATGGCACAGGCCATAAGCGCCCTTCCCCACACTGCCAGAACGTGTCGGTAAAAAATCAACGCTATAATCCGCTCGGATACATTATAAACCAATCAAGGTTGCTCGTTTCCTCTAAAAGCGAATTTCCTAGTCTTTGGTTGTTGCGTAATTTTCGAGAATAGCACGTGAAACCCACTCGCGCGAACCTTGAAAAAAAAAAAGCCCTACATTTTTCCACAAATCGGCTTGACGGTGGCATATCACCATGTCACGGTAAAATCTACCAAAATCCCCAGATGCAGGGATAAATTCAAGACACGAGCAAGACAGCTGGCCAATTTGTCAGCAAAGCTTCACTGCGAGGTGACAGAGAAACTATTTATTACCAATTTGCTGCTGTCGAGGTAAACTGATTCGATGGTTAGCTTGTTGCTTCCCGTGATGAAATATGTCCGTGCCGCTGACCATTGTCGGGTTTCCCGCGAGCTGTCGCGAACGAAATCATCCCCGGTTTCTTCCTTCTCGGCACAAACCGCTCCGTCCCGCTGGCGCCGCCGTAAACGCTGTTACGTAGACTCTCTCGCCCTGCAGGCAGGTCCTTTCTGAGTCTGCCCTCACCCCCAGTCCGTCTCGATGGAGAAGGCGTAGCTTTCCAGTGTGATTTGGTGGCCGACGGTTCATCTTCAAAGTGTGCGGACGAAGGCGCACATTGGTCCAGGCGTGAGGAGCTTGAGGGGAGGGGGTAGGAGGCGAGACGGCCAACACCAACACCAACACGGCCAACACGTGCCCTGTAGCCGGGAAGGTTAACATGGCAAGCTGATATTGCAAAAAATTTCAATGCCTGCAGTTAACAAATTCATCGTCGGTAGGTTTTTCGAAGCTAAAACGGCTGTACTCAACCATGCAGCAGAACCAAAATCCCGTCTTGAGCTAAGTTTGTTTCAGTCCCGAAACCAAAACCGCGGTTAGGCTGCGACACCAATTCAACAGGAGATTTTTTTGTCCCGCCTGGATTGCAAAAAAAGAAGGATATTGAATCCTTATATTATTCGAAGTTTTTGCTACAATTGGAAAGAAAATCTGACATAAGGCTGGGTATTTGTTGTACGGTCTGACGCACATTTTACGGGATTTCGTTCTTTCCGGCAACACTAAAAAAGAAGTGCTGTGAAAATCGATTCAGCTGAACACTGGACATTTGCAAAGTATGCTGCTCGGCCGAGTTGTTCGAGAACCGCGTGACACAAGCGTGACTGGGAGAATGCCACCGACCACATTTATTTTCATACTCCGAGTCGCCAAGTTACCTGGTCGTGAGGGAGAAAGCCGCGTCCGGGGTGGGCTTATTCAAGCGTAAACGGAAGAAACAGAAGTCAGTATCAGCAAAAACCAAATATTGGCGCATTGGCTACGGCTTTGGCTTGGCCGACGCCGCCTCGGCTCGTGTTATCGCTTATTTTGCTGCCGTACCTTCGGCTCCCTCCGCAGCCTACGGGACGGGCTCTTTGGGTAGTACGTGTCCATTGAGCTATGGCTGTACGTGCGCAGTCAAAACAGCGCCGGTGGCACACTATACACACACGATTGCCTTCCCTACCGCATTTCGCGGCGCCCCTTCCGGCGGATTTTCCCCCTTTTTGGCGGTTCACTTTTCTTGTTCCGCATGAGGTGAAGCCCTGTCTCTCTCTCTCTGTCTCTAGTTCCTGTTCACTCCTCCGTCCCTTTCATTTTCCTCGCTGCAAAAGGGCGAAAACCAAAAGTAGCCGGGGTTCATTTTTTCGCTGTTGCTACTTTTATCGCGCCCATTTAGGCGAGGGGGATCGCCTGCGCTGGCGAGGGCGAAGAGCGGCGGTTCCGGTTATTTATTGCCCGACGTGATTTCGAATGGCACCGAGGAGTTGGCATGCGGAACATGACCCCGAATTCGGCTCGTAGATGTTGCACGCTCTGGGTTCGGCCGCCCCTTACGCGTGTGCCGCCGGGCGCCTGGGCGAGGATTTGGAACCTCGGAGCACCGCGTCTAAGAACGCCGGTAAGGTGCTTCGAAGGCTCCGTCTTTTTGCTTCTCTTCGTTGTGATTTTTTGTGTGAGTGAATGCACAGTTACACTTTGCTTGTGACGAATTTTTGACGTCCTTATTGAGGTTGGCCTAAGGAATTCTTGGCAACATTGTTCATATAACTGAACGATTATTGCAGCAAAACATGACATCAAAATTTAGACCCTGGTTTGGTAAGTTTCTTTTATTTGGTACCCACAACCCCTTTTGGTAATACAGGGGGGGGGGATAATAAAAAGAAATACATCAATGAGTTACATTGATAACCAAAGAAAACTTTCCACAGGCCGCGAGGCCTGTTCGAGATACATTCGTTCACACAAGGAGCGCAAAAAAAAAAGAAAGGAAAAATTGCCCCCATCTCCCCGCGAGGGAACCCTGGTGTGATGCGGCGCATGCATACGCGAAATGAGAGAGTACACGTGTTTTAGCGACCAGCACCCAGCTCTTCATTACATTTAAGAATGATGACTTTATGGTCAGTAAAGTGCACAGTGAGCGGTTGCCGCAGCAGTGGTCGAATCTTCGGTTCATCGCCGATGTTCGAGAAGAACGAGAGCGAGCGCTGACTGAACCGCCGCGGAGCGATACCCGCTTTATATTCACAGCGCTTGAAGAAGAGACCGCGGGAGAGAGTCGCGCATGCACGCACATGCGCACCAGAGCAGCTGTTAAAGCAGCGTTAACGCAGCGAAGCGCGCGCCAACCAAGCGCGCCAGCTGTCGTTATGCAAATGCGCCACCGGAGTGAGAGTGTTGCGCAAAGCTGTGGGAGAGACGAACGGACGAGAGTCGCGCATGCGCAAGTGGCGTGCGGACGGACGCCGACGACGCAGGAGGTACATGCCTCAGAGCAAGAGATGCACCGCATCTAAAAATAGGCACCATGCTCTTCAAATTTCACAACTCACAGTTGTTAGTCGCATCACAAAGTGGCACAGAATATCAGAGTGTTTTAAAGGCTATACAACGAAAAGGCTGCGCCGCTTCCCTCCCTTGCTTTTTACTCAGTTGCTGCAGCACATAAAAGATAACACACTCTATCAACGACAACACGAGCAAGAGATAGACGAAAAAGTTAAAAGTAAAAGTACAACGATGTCCTGCCATATCAGGATATAGCGCAGTTCGAGTGTCGCTTTTTGCACCACACCCGACGCTTTTTGCACCACAATAAATGCGCACGGAACAAATGTGTATTAGTGCAAAGCTTTTAACAAACCTATTGAAGCTTAAAATGCATCCGCAGACTGTTCCGTAACTATGGGTGCAGGTAACTGATTCCATCGCACAATACACAGTATTGTTTTCAGAAATCAGTTTTCAGAAATCAAATAATCAGTTTGCGAACACCAATGTCTTGCAGCGACTTTCACGCACTTTGCAGGTGTGATCCATTCGCACTGACACGTAGTGAGGTGTAAAAATGTAATCATCGCGAAGAATGTCATTTTGAAAATAGTGTATGGAATGGAATAGTTTTAAATGAACAATTGCTCTTCGATTTTCTAGTGCCTCCAACTTCAAAATCTTTTTTGCAGTGACTGGCGCCAAACTTCAAGTTCCTAAGAGACTTACCAATGGCATACCAGGCTGGAAGGCTTTGTTCCTGTTCTAATTTATTTTTCTCAAGAACCGTTAAGGGTCTCCCGCCCCCCCCCCCTCCCCTTATCCCCCCGCGGCTTTTGTTGCGCGTCGAATAGTCAGCAAAGTTTGACTTTTTCTACGGTGGCAGACCATTGCTCGAGAATATTATCCTGACGTATCGCTTTGTTAGCACGGGTTACGGGATAGCCTCCTGGGTACGCAAGCCCACAGCATTTTCCGGGATTATGTAGCTCCTGATCTGCAATCTGCAACTGGCGTTTTCAGCGTCCACTGCGTGGCCTTGAATGTACATTGTGGTTTGCATGTGTTTTATTTATGGGGCGCGTATGCTTTGACCTTGTGCGGCGCTTGTCCGTCATCGTTCCCCGCTCCGCCGCGCGCTTCTCCGTACCTTGATTGATTGATTGCTAGTGAATTGCTAGTGCTTGATTGCTAATAAAGTGCTAGTGGATTGATTGCTACCTACCCCGTCGCGCCTTGCTCTTTCCACATCCGGGTGCCCTCCTCCTCCTGCCCTCGTTTCGCTCTCCCAGCTCGTCGGCCTCATATATATTCTCAGAGATTTCACAGAGGAGGAATTTACGCTTGCCTGTAAAAGCGTTGGCGGAGGAATGGGACCTATACCGTGCTCCTAAGTGGCGGCGTACACTGGTCAGACATATGGTTCTCCTGCCATTTGGCAAGCTCGCCTTAACTCCACTTGAAACCTCAAATAACCATGCAGTTCTTGTGTAAGCAACTTTTTGCGATTTTAGAGCCTCTAATATGCCTCAGCTATGACCAACAGAGGCGAAAGGTTATTCTTGACATCTCCACAAATTTTGCCTTCGTGAATCAAGGCCGGCATGTTCTTGCTGCCAGAGGTGTAATTTGTCGTTTGCTTCCTGGACGCAATAAACTGAGCACGAAAGCACGTAAGGTTTTTTTAAGCCAATCATACAAACTTTTGACCATAATTTCCGACTTCCTGTGATGTCGACAATAGCATTCCAACTTAAAAATATGCGGCTATTTGCCGGAGCCATAGCGCGGGGACAAAGTTATAAGGTAATTTTTCAAAGTAAACCTGTATATCACGCGTTAGTACTTGTTATCATTTCTGCGGCCATTGTTCATTTAAATATTAATTTATTTATTATCTGATTGCTTATACAATTGTTTTCTAAAAACGTCGTTTATTCGTTTATTTTAAGTCTCTTGAAGACAGCACAATCACGTACTATTATGAGCAATAGGAAAAGGAACACAGGAAAGCATAGAAAACACCCTCACACCCAGCTATAAATGATAAAGCATTGAAGGACTCTGGTGATACGCAGCGGCCGCCGTCGGAAACAAAGTGGAAAGGGGGACGCTGTTCTAAAAACTGTTCGCATTCCCGCCGTGCGTCTGCAAAGTGCGGAACTTCACATCGCCAGCAGACAGCGATAACACTGTTGGACATTGCGTTACTGGTAACATTTTGCGCTGAATCACTACAAAAGGTAGTACTGTTCCTTACTTCGATACGGATTTATGGGAAATGTTGTGAAGCAGGAAAAATGGGCTGTAAGGGTGAGTTGAAAAAACGTTTATTGGCGCTTTCCGATTATTAAAAAGATATGGAAGCAAATGAAATAAGGCATTAGCATCATCCCAGCTCGTCCTTTTTTAACTGGTAAGTGGCCTAATAACGCGTTATGCCACCGCCGCCATGAACGACGGCCTCCATTTTTGGGGGAAGGGACGCGTAGAGAGCCTTTATGAATGCGGTATCACGTTGAAGGCGCTTCCACTCATGCTCTAATGCTTCCCATAGTTGTTGGAGTTCACTAGTTCTAGGGACAACTTAGAAATGTTCACTTTCACACGGCCCCAAACATGCTATAATGTTCATGTCTGCGCCCTTCGCGCACCACTGAACTTGCATTACCCCTCGCCCTTCCAAAAGGTGCGCCACGTCCTTCAATTTGTGAACGGGAGACAAGTCCTGCTGGAAAAAATAACACCGATCCGGGTGCGGCCCGTTCAACACATAGGGGATCATCTGGTGCTCGAGCAGAGTGCAATACGCAGCATTGGTGAATCTCTTATAAATTCTCACCAGTGTACCTTCGTGGGAAATCGCTCCCCAGACGTTCACAGACACGCACCTTCGGGCGGCCACCTCCTGGATTTTCTGCGGGCTCAAGCGTGTGTGTTCGGCCCGCCACACTCTCTTTAGTTGGTGGACTCACGCGGACTCATCAGAGAAAACCATACTTCCACTCGCTCTCGCTCCAGCTGTGGTGTTCAGTAGCGAACCTCAGGCGAGCTGCTTTGTTGGCTGCAGTGAGCAGAGGTTTATGGGCAGCGATGCGACTTCGCATGCAGTCCTGCTTCTCTAAGCCTTCGCCGTACCGTTCTGTCCCTCAAGTTGTCCAGGCCAAGAGCACCTCGAACGTCCTTTGCACTTTGAAAGGTTTGTCGTTACACGGCTGCCATGATGCAAATGTCTTGGTCCTTCGTTGTTGATCGGGATCGTCTGCGGTGCGGTGCATCGTTCATCCGTCCTTCGTCTCGGTAAGCCTGAATGATCCGGTTGGCAGTTTTCAATGGGCGGCCTGTCACGAGAGCAATATTGCGCTGCGTATAACCTCTTTTAGACATTTCTGTTATATCGTCTAGCTGTTTACGAGGCATCTTGAGGCAACAAATCACAGTTGACTGCTCTGCGTGGGCCACTGCAATGTTCTACTTGAATTATTCTGAACAAATTTGGTGCAACAAAGTCGCACGAGAGACAGTTTATCCGTGATTATTTTCATCTTTTTCTTATTCTATTCGTCTGTCGTCATTGGTTTGAGCACCGCCGCTGTTCAAGGTGCCCCTGACAACTGGGTGCGTCGATAAAGAATTCGTTTGAAATACAGAGAAAGCTTCGTCTAAGAGTGCAATCAAGTTGTTTGGCGAAGAAAAAAAAGTATAAAAGAAAAGAAAAGGAATGGGTGAAAGTCACTGCGGTGATTACCGTCTTATCGGCTATTGGACGATACCATATTTTCAGCGAAATGACGTAAGCTGCTGCTTTGTAGAAATCCAGCGTGGTGGGAGTGCCAACAGTTAGTGGAAGAGCGTCCTCCTTTCCACCTTTCTTTTTCACAGCGCCATCCGCGTATCACCCCGAGTCTGTTTCAAGGCTGTTTGCCACGCGTTCCTGTGTTCCCTTTCA